>NW_015150813.1:697661-714772 GCF_000732505.1 Cyprinodon variegatus
GATGGATGGATGGATGGATGGATGGATGGATGGATGGATGGATGGATGGATGGATGGATGGATGGATGGATGGATGGATGGATGGATGGAAGTTACAAGTAATGGAAACTGATTTTATTTTTCCACTATTGTTGCAAGTTAAGAAAACTTTTGCTTTGTGAATGGAAATTTGAACAAAAAAATGGAAACATTTTGCAAAAACAAAAATTTAGCTTTGCTATTTTCTCTGATTGTTTTTTTTTTTCCAATTAATTTTTTCAAGGGTTTTTCTAGATCCTATAACATTTCTAAAACACAAAGAGAAAACTATTTCATATTGGGCTAACTAGAGGGTTTACAATATTAAATCTGTGTTTATTTTCTTCTTGTTTCTCACCATCACAGTGAAATGCTTTAAACTATCCCAAAATTGGTGATCAGTCGATCTTTATAGATTAAGTGGGTTCTCTTTGGTGAGCAAACACGTTTGAAAAATTTCTTCAATACCTCCATAATGCAAGGTAAAGGGGAAAGAATTTATCCCGCAAAGCAAAGCACATACAGAGCTTGTCCCATGACCATTAATCTTGTTGCAGTGCCAGGCAGTAACAGTCTGTGGTACATAAGCTGCAGCCAGCTTACCCTTTTTACCTTCCGCCATCATGCTTCAATCACTCTACTTGCGTAACTAAATGAACCGATCAAGTTTTCTGCCCTGTCGCATAACTCCTTAAGGGGTTCCATTGTTTCAGGCAGCGAATGGTACCATTGTCACAACAACTGGTCTGTGAATCAGAATGCTGCCTTCCAAAACTTTGAAAATGATTTCAAGACAAAAAAAGTCTTCAGTAATCATTTAATATAATATATTATATCAGGTGTGTTAAACATAAACACAGATGACCAGACTGTGACTACATCTCCCAGCATGTATTGCAGCTCTGACCTCCGGCTTACAAGATTGTACCAGGTTTGAACTGCACCTTGCTGTTAAAGTTTAGACCTCTACTTTCCATTCATTCCTTCGAGCAGGCAGCTCAATATCTACTGGAATCTGAGTGAATTATTGGCAGATTTTGTACCTTGAAATTATGTATGAAAGTCCTTGGATAAAAGTCCATGTGGGATTATCCAAGAAAACTAAATATTACTTCATTTCTCCCATTAAAATCAGTTCGTTACAGATAATCACAGTTTCCTTCTGGCCCAAGAAATGAACTGGAATGTATTAAATCCTAAGTGACTACATGTATCCCACCAATCTGTAGCATCTGAGCCAGTGACTTCCTCCCTCCTTTGGTCAAGTCTAGTTACTAACCCATTGTTTGTGTAGTTTAGCATCAACGGATTGGTACTCGATTTAGTGCGTTGTGGAAAATTGGTTTTAATCTGATACCTTTTTATGTGAAAAGATCAAAAACAGTAAAAACTCAGGTATGATTGGCAGAATAGGATTTGCTGTAGTGTGAATGTGGCAATAGATCCTTCAGGGACCAATAGATGATCCAAAGATCAATCACTGGATGTACCTTTGGTCCACTTAGATAGTTTCTCCATCTTTTTTACAGTGCCACACTCAAGACAAAGTATTTTTATGAAAGCCTGAGACCACCTTACCAGAAACAATTGATAATTTAATGATTTCTAATAAAGTTGTAACGATAAAACCTAAAAGCTAAAGTAAAGCACGTATTTCCCTATAACAGTGCCAGACTACTATATCTCAACAAATCAGACATATCGACATAGATCAGAATATTTTTTCACCTAAACAACAAATAAAATTTTATTTATGTTATTCTTTATTCCTTAGATATTATTCTCCATACAACCCCCCTCTACCACTAATTATTCGTTGCTTTTTGTTGTGGCAATCTGTCATGTCGCTTTAGTTTACTACAGTCTTTGTCTTTCTCCTGCACATATGTATTGATTTAGATGTGAAAGAAGTATAGTGAACCAAAGTAGGGGGTTATGACAGGCAGAAGGAATTAATGAGCAGAGGAGAAGTTGCGTGAGGTCTATGACCAAGACTTAGAAGCATCTTCTGCCAATCAACCAATCAGTGGTGTGTATTTCTAGTAACCGCAATTATAGAGGTGGCAACAGCACCAATTTGATCTTTCATTAGGTACTAATGAGATCTGGATGAATAAATGGATGATGGCATGGGGCTAAAGGGTAAAGTGAGGGAAAGCAGCCAGAATGCATTAATGATTGCTTGAGAGAAATAGTACTAACCAATCTTAGGAAAGCTTTTCTCCTTAAAATAAAGGACAGAAGGAATTGAGCATTTAGTGACACGCTTCAGCCTAAATGAGTCGATGCGTCGAATGTCTGATGGATCTAATAAACATAGTTTTGCCTTTAGAATTTACTTATTCCTAACAGCATAAATTCATCGTAAGTAAGGGAATATTAATCACAGATGTTAGCACATTGACATGATGGGTTCCTTCTGAGTTCAGACTGCACATGCATGATATTAACTATTCCAACACTAAAATTCCACCTAAAGCTTCATGATTAGGCTGAAATCTGGTCACATGGAAGGTTATTTGATGGCAGGTAACTCATTGTCATGTTCAACAAACCAACTTTTTACATCAAAGCTTTTTGAATTTATTGATTATCCTGCAGGAAGCCAATAATTTAAGGATAAGAGGGACAGAATATTCAGGTAAACTTTGGATTTTTAGTGTTGGTACTTAGGGGCCCACAGCATGCAAATACATATCCACATTGTTAAACCTGCACTAGCTGCCTGCTAAAAAATGACTTCTAAATGCAGTAGCTGAAATCTGGACTCATTAAATCAGGCAAAATTTTTCCATTGTGTTATTTTCCAGCTTTAAATTCCTTGCTTGTAATTCTGTTTTGTTTCATTCTTTTTTAACTGACCCAAGTCGTATCTAATGTGGTCTTATGCTTTGGTAAACTACAGTACTTGTTTCAAGGTTCAACCTGGCATGTGCTTAGGGATTATACCTAGATGTTTTGTAAAGTTTTTTGAAGGCCTATGCAGATTATTGTCACATCATTCTCACTGATTCCCGATATGTGCAACCAATTTTTTAGGCTGACTTTTCTTTAACTTTCTCCTTTGCCATAAAAAAAATACACAACAACAAAAGTAACAAAAATATTATTTTCTGCAAAACATGTTAAAAGCAAATCAAACAGTAAAAATTAATAATGAATTGAGAAAGCACAATGCATATGCTTCACATGATCTAAAAACTGGTCCGCTTAAAGGCACTAATGAATAGGTGATCCCATGCAGGTATCAGCAAAAATTTTTTTTAATACTGATACAGAAAAAAAGAAAACAATTGCTAATATCAATCAAAATCTATCCACCAGTTGATGTATTGGACTATCTCCAATACTCTGTTTTTTTACAACTGCACCTTCTGTTAGCCTTACAACACATTGGAACCAGTCTGGAACTCCTCCCTCTAACTTTTGTCAACAAGACACTTTCTATCACACCAGTTACACACAATGAATATTTTTAGCTTGTTGGACCATTCTCTATATGTAATGGTTATGTTCAGAAATCCCAGTAGAACTGGAGTCTCTAATATACTAAGAGCAGACCACCTGGCACCAAAGACGATCCCACATTAGAAATTAAGCAACACATAAATATCTTTCCCATTATGGTGTTTAGTTTAAATCTCGAATGGTTACCGCATCTAGATCCGAAAATACAATGTAATCCTGCCACATGATTAGCGATTCTGTAGTTAGGTTAATAAGACATCAAACAGGTGTAACTAATAAAATATGTTTCAGAAAATCTTGGACAAAGTACAAAGTCATGAAAAAATAAAATAGCAGTAAAAGTAGCCTACAGACAAATGGTCTGTCTCTTCAAATCCGTCCAGTGCCTCCATCTTGACACAACCAGGGTGTTATCTGTGTCTGATCAACCAAAAAAGAAAGACCCCCAGGCCAAGTTTCTTTCACACCACAGAGCAAGCTTGCAGCTGAGAATGGTGACTAAATGAATCAGTTTGGATGCTCCCTATGTCAGAGGCATTTGAATTCCATCCAAGAGGCCTGACAGGTAACATGACAGAGTGATATCGGCATAAAACCTGTCCTTAAAACACCCTAAATGGTCATCTTGTATTGTCAGAAACTTTCTTTTTTTTCTCCAAAGCAAAGGAACACACAAGCTAAATGCTCATTTGTTTTGTTTGGTTCCTGAAAACACTGTACCTAGTAGGGGAATTCCTCCTGTCGCAGATCTCAAATGATCTCAAAATGCTTTCAGGAGTATAAAAATGAGTTCACGGAACTCCAATGGCTTCCTGAGTCACCAGATCCAAAGCTCATACAGCACCTTCTGGATGAGGTGGGATGGGGATTTGTTTTTTGTCTGTACAGCCAAAATACTGTATCTGCAGCAAATGTGTGATGCTGTCATTTTATTCAGTAAAAGTTGAAAAAAGGCAAAAAAAAATGCATAAACCAAAGACTAGAAAAGTGCCTGTTATGCTCATTTTAATTGCAAGAAAACAGAAGCCATTGTCTGGAGGTAACTACTACAGTATCTATCATCAAGCTTGACAAAAAACAAAGGCTGTTCAAAAGTAGTATTCTAAGAATAGCAAGGTTTAATATAAACAGACTTCTCTAGTCCCATTGCTTTTATAATAATCTATAAATATGAATTTTAATTATATTTATAAATAATAATGTTTGTTTCTGATTTCAATTACTTGTGGAGGTATTTGAGGTCATTTCATAAAAACTTTTTAAAGGATTTTTCATTGGCACGATTATGTAAGAGCAACTGGCTTGTTAAACTGTATACTTGCACATGTATATAATAATTGTGGTTAAATGTAAGCCTCAGAAGCTCCGTGTGGTTAGCTTGGAAGGAACGGAGCCATGAAAAATGTATTATTGTTCTCTTGTGGGTGGGCCTCTCTGTGTGTGTCTCTTCAAGCACTAAAACGCACAATCCAGCTCCAAAGGACCTTATCCCTCCATCATTGTTGTTTTCTTTTATTTTTTCATCAGGTCTTTTACTTTTGTGTTGTTTTCTAGACCATTTGCTTCAAACGTTTTCTCTTTTGTTGCTTTGGACTTTTGAGGCCTCACAGCTAACTGTCTGGGGGGTTTTCTGTTTCTTTTTTTTTTTAAGTAGTTTTTTCATTCGAAGTAGCAAAAAAAAAGGCAAAGAGAAGATCGTTTTAAAGTGCCAGAACCAGAGGACGTCTTTTACCAAGGCAGAAAGTTTAGCTCTGCTGAAGATAAATGGAAGAGACGGGAAAGAAGGGCTGAGGACAGTGTGAGAAAAGAGGAGAACAGCCTGACGGAAACCATGATGTCATGATTAGTGAGGTGCGACCATCCTGCAGTCACATTGGCACCGAGAGGACGCCAGTGGAAAGCACACACTCACACATGCAATTACAAAATGTCTCTGTCCCTAACTGATCACAGCTGCTCCAAGAAACAACACTGTCTTTGTCATTCCTAACTTTTTTTTTTTTTTGGGTCGACAAACATGCATGTGTATAATGAAGTGCTATTACAGTGCATTCATAATGCGAGTTCTACCATATTTTTTTTTTTTTTTTTTTGGTCGACAAACATGCATGTGTATAATGAAGTGCTATTACAGTGCATTCATAATGCGAGTTCTACCATAAAAACTGCCAGACAAAATCCCTTCAACTTGAGGTATATCTGTTTTCGTCTGAAATTCTGTTGAACTATAACATCAACTTTTTTTGGAAGCAAAACAATGATGCATTCACCAAATAATGCTAGAAAGCAAAGCTCCAGCAAAGCGGCTAAAAGTTGACAGCTGAGCCCTAGATTGGAGTATATTTCTGTCAGCATGAATAATACATCTTGTATCAGACCCCCTGTCAGAGTCTAAATAAAAGACTGAGCATAGCGTTGGTCTATTCTTTCCTTCCCCTCCAAAGCAAAGGCACACAGAGTGATTAAAACCAAACTGACAAACTTGAATGAGGTCGTTTCTAAGCCTCTTGGGACTTGTAGGAGGAGAAAAACAAGCTGAGCGAGAAGACAAAAGGCAAGGTAACATTCACTAATGTAGGACATGTGAGGTAATTATGATCAATTATGAGAGTGGAAAGTGAAGAAAAACTGCTCAGAATAAAGAGGATGTGACTCTAACATAAAACAAAAAAAATACCATTTAACTGATAAGTAAATTCATGTTTTATTGATGTTTAATTGATTAATTGAGTCAGGAGAGATGATCAGATCTTTAATTGCAGCCATATATACACATCATTTAAGAGAAATAACTTAAAAACTATTATATTATATTTTAAATTTACAACACTAATAGGGAGGTGTCAATCTGATATTGGTATCGGAAATCAATCTGATATCAGCCAAAAAACAATTAGACAACTTTTATTGTGATTTTATATACACAGAGTATATACAAAAGAAATTTCGTTTAGTACAGCTTTCAAGGCAGTTAATTAACATTTCCATTCCAGAAATTGCAGCAGTGATCAAATGCCTTTATATATCCAGCAGTCAATTTGAATTGTGTCAGTTGTAAATATCGTTTTTCCCTCCTGTTCTTTGTTTAAGCGACATGACTTGATAAAGCCATTTCTACCATTTCACACACGAAAACAAGTAGAAAATGTATATATGAATCCTGCTTATGTTGCATCAGCCCAATATGGGTATTGGTCAGTTAGTAAAAGCTCCAACATTGGTAAAGAAATTAAGAAGTTATATGTTTTGACTGGATGTCCAGGAAGACTGAGCTTGGCATGAGTTTCACAGTGTGAACTTCAAGGTTTACAAAAAAATGTTGTACTGTAGCACTTCAGAAAACCAAAAAAGGGGGTTAAAATGACCAGCATCGCCTAGAGTTAAAGGACAAGCAGCAGACCATCACCACTGGAATGGTCCACCAAACTCTGCCAAGTCAGAGTGGGCAAAAATAATAACTTCGATCACCTGCTTTATCTATCACCGGAGTTACAGTTTGGTGGAGAACAAAGGGTTTGTTCCCATTTTAGCGAGAGAGGAGATACGATACCCCATCATTTAAATTTTTTATCAAACTTTTGTTGATTTAACAACTTTTGGTAGATCAAACCACATGACCATAAATGTCAATGCTATGTTTCACTCCATCACTGAAGAGTTGTAATTGACTGTCAGAGATCTGTTGGTCGTCATTGATAATGCTGCCAACCTGCTTGCTGTTGCACAGATTTACATCCTGACATTTGAAAATCTATTTTTTTTACTGAACAATGGCCCTAAAATCAGAACTGAAGGTTTCCACCTCCACCACACAAATACAGCACTTTGCTGTTTACTAGAGACTGACATTTTTTCGAGAATCCCACGGGTCACGGGATTCACGTGGGATTCCCGTGGGATGGGAGTCACTATTAGTAACGATCACGTGATTGGGACGGTACAGGATTAAACATTAACGGGAGCAGACAGGAATGGGAGCAAACCAATAGTAACTTAAAAAAAGTAGGATCTATGCAAAAAAATAAAATAAAATAGAAAGAAAAAAAAATCCAGTACTGGCGCCGCCATTTTGTAGTTTTTTTCCTTGAAGCCTACACTATAATGCAAGTCAAAAAAACTACACGACCCAAAAACCAACAGTGCTTCCACTCTGAGTTTTTCACCCGCATTCAAAAACAACAATAGAGGGACCAACATTACAGTTAGAAACAGGAACTTAACTGACCCTTCATAGAAATTCAGATTCAATGTATTGGCAGAAATCTTATTGAAGACAACAAGAATGGGAGTGGTGCAGGAGCGGGAGTCATTCTGAATGGGAGCGGGATGGGAGTGGGAGTAATTTCACCAGGAGTGGGACGGGACAGGATTTAGATTTCTACTCTGGCCCGGGATCGGGACGGGACACAATTTTTTTCTGTGGGAGTGGGACGGGACAGGAGTGAAAATCCACTCCCGTGTCAGTCTCTACTGTTTATACAAGGCATGACTCAAATACTGCAGCAATACCCCAATAGCAACGATACATTTCATGGTACCTTGAAAAAGATTGACTCACCTCAGGATGTCTAATGCTTGGAGCTGCTATGACTTACTACAGCCTGACTAATGTAAATCATTCAGCCAATCATTTGATTAGACTTGCACTGTGTTTATAGAGCCATACTTTCATCCCCAGGTGGTTCAAAATCAAACGAAAAATGGTGATATGACTCAAAACTAATTTCTCCCCATAGCACAGTTACAGAGTGGACATTTTTACCTTTTATCCAGTTAAAGGTTCAGTCTTAAAAACAGGCGTGCCGACAACACTGAAACACAAGGCTGCACAAAATGTGCTCATTTTCCAAATTAAGACCCATATAAAAAATGTGGCAAAACAAAAAATAATGCACCTGCCTCTTAAAAAGTAACATGTTGTTCATAAACAGATTTGTCATTTCCCTACAAACCTGTTGACATTTGTTGAATACTTTCACTAAATGTGTTTTTTTTTTCCTTAAATAAGATTTCTTTCATCACTTGTTTAAACTGCATATCCTCATTTGCAATTACAATGTTTAATAATTATTTATTTGGGAAACATTTGAACAAATAATGCTTTTTTTAAATCAGGTAGTTAAGGTAGAATTTGCATATCTCTAACTTTGAGTTAGAAAGCAAACAGCAAGCCTTGACATTGTCTACAAGAGCTACATTACAAGAAGTGATACTGGCTTGAAAAGTTTGGTATAAACGCTGTTCTGAAACTAAAAGGTGAGTACACAGGTCATGGATGGCTGGTCTTTTTCACAACAGCCCGCTTATTAAGATGGCAGACAGAAACAAGAGACAGCAGAGCGGAGACTAAACTGACCCTTTATCCAGAAAAACACGCCGAGCAAAACGGCACAACAGGCCGCACAAGGAAAACAAGCTGTTTCGCAATTACAGCTGAGAAAAATAAAATGAGAAAAGATAAGACAAAATCAGCGTGTGCTTCCTGTAGCCGCGAATGTGTGGAGTGAAGCGGAATGAAGGGGAAAGTGAAGCGGTAATCATTATGGGTGCGATATGTTGTTCTGTAATGAATGCAATTTCATTTTTGTCACAGTCTGTGTCAGCAAGGTATGGAGTCATAGCGTCATGCCAAAAAAGCACCTGCTGTATTAATGTGAAAAAAAGATGGAGGGAGTGAAAGTCTTTGTATTTTCCATTATACTGAAGATGAAAAAGCAGTCGCTGAAAGCAAGCCGCCCGGCAATGCTGGCAGTCCTCACAGGAGCGAGCTCATTAATACAGGAAGCCGGAATAATCCTGAATCCTCGGACTACGTTTGGCTGACAAACAGAGGATCACCTGAGCACATGCTTCATATTCTCCACCAAATAACGAGAAGCACTCAGGCACGAGGTCCCCTCTCTGGTATCTCTCTGGTCATTCGATTCAATCAGCTTGCTGAGAGAGACAGATGAGATCACAGTTTTGACCTCTGCTCATGATCAGTCATCTCAGAAGGCACGCACATGCACACGCATTTCATGACAAGACCTCTTCTTGAGCGAATGACATGGTGATCGGCAACAGTGTGACTTGAGTCAAGGCTGGCTGAAACCTGTCTCGTCTCGTCTGAGATTATACCGCCGAAAGGGTTATTACCCGCACGCCTTATGAGGGGATTGCTAAGACAATGGTGACTACAGACGCATCCCTCGGAGAGCCCTCCCCTCCCTCCACCTACACTTAATCTGGATTGATAGCACAGCCCATTACTGAGAGATAAATGAAGCAGATTATGGAACGCTCCATTAGTGTCACTTCATGTACGAGGACGAGATCTGTGTGGGTGGCTGGCTGTAGAAAGCAGAGTTGGACAGGAGAAGTCAAATGCGTTTGGAAGAGCTCGACACTAGCTGCAGGCCAGTTACAGATATCAAGGTTCAAAAACATTTTTTTTTTTACCTCACATTGGTTTAAGGATTTCAGTCCTGCCAGTGAAGGTACTGGAGATATTTTTGGATGCATGGAGCAATGTAACACAGCAATGGGTGATTATCAGTCACAGGTCAAATGCAGGAAAATTTATAATGAGGCCCAAACCAGAGTCAGATTAGAATATCAGCAATGTAAGCAGGAGAATATAGCTGTAGCTGCTGCTACAGAAGATGCCATCATAATGGGATAAAAAAAAAAAAAAGAACTCTTTAAATGAGCGCTTTTTAAAATTAGAATGAAAAAATAAAAGACAGTGGAGGCTTTTTATTTTGAAAGTTTGGATTTCTGGACTCTGGAGTTTTAACCTTTGACAAACCAGATGTTTTGGTCATCACTTTTGAAGCAACAGCCTAATGCTGGTGAAGATTCTCAGTCATCCAGGTCATAGTCATTCCAAAAAGAAAAAAAAAATAATTTGCATGTTTTCAAACCAAAAACAATTCTTTGATGGGCTACTGTATAAAACCTCGAACTCAACGCTATTCCTGACATTTTGAATTGAAAAAGCTTCCTGGATGGGAAGCGAAACGTCTTCAAACTTGGAAACAAAGTCCAGTGGATTGTATTTAACTTTCTTTCCTTTTTTTTGAAACAAAAGCCTAATGTCAGTTTTTATTATGTGGTTAAAATCACATGATTGTGAGAAAAATGTTTCGATGAACAATAACCGTTAGCAATATTGTCACTTTGGGTTATTTTAAGTTAATGGGTAGGGGTGGGTACCGAATTTGGACCTTTTATTTCTTCTGACTGAATCCCATTGATACTATAAGGATTCAGATATGAACGGTATCCTTCCCTAGTCGTGGGTCATAATTGCTTTATTTTATAACATTCAAATAAAAGCATCATAATAATTACTACATTTTGTTTTTTTATGGAAAAGTAAATTCAGCACTTATGAACAGGGGTTACTAATCAGTATCATAACGATCAAAACTAGGGTGGCCATTTCTATAGCACCAAAAAGGAGGACATTAGGCAGCATATCAATAAATTACTAAAGTTTACATAAGAATCTGGTTTACTTCCTTTTATATAAAAATTTTGAGGGGTTTAAAGAAAATGCTTGTGTAGCTGAATAGGAAATATTAATGAAAAGTAAAAAAAATATTGGTTCCCAGTAGGGTGGAAACAATTAATTGGATTATTAGTGATAAAGCGATTAATCCTTAGCTGGAGTGTAGAGGGTCTAAAATGTGCCTTCAGCTGACAGAACAACCCACAAAGAGCAGTAATTATACCAAGATTGTAAAAAAATACATAAACATTTTGCAGTTAAGATAAAATAACTTTCTTGTCTGTCAATATGCTCTGCCAGAACTCCTCAAGTGGAAAAGTTTTAGATTCACCTGGTTTAATTTTGTAAAAAAAAAACTTTTTTAAGTACCCTTTGGCTATCCGATTATTAATCAATTAATTGAAGAAACAATCTACGGATTAATTGATTTGCAAAATAATCGTTAGTTGCAGCCCAAGTTCCAAGTATTTATATTTATTCAATAAATTATGGTGTTCAAAGAGGGACCACTGAGATGAATCCTTTAAAGTGCAGAATGCCACAAAGCATAACATGTTTGGATTAAATGTTAAAAGAATAATTTTATCCAATAATCTATTGAATCTATTTTCACTGCACTGTCTGGCGTCGGGTGCAGTGTCCGGCCGACGGCAGACAGTGCAATGAAAATCAGGACTCTTAGGCCCAAAGCCGGACATCTGGCCACCCTAAAAAACCCATCAAAATCTCAGAGGTCTAACTATATGCAATACATATATCTAAAACCTTTGTGAATTGTCAAGTTAAATGTCTGTCAAACACATTTGCTTGGTGCTTAAATATCTTTTTTTTTGTTGTGTTACAGTAAAATGTTTAGTTCTCAGCATTAAAGAAGACTGCCGGTCCTGAACCCCTGAATCCTATTATAATACCTGGTGAAATGCTGTCAAAGGTGAAGAGGAGAGATACAATTAATTAACACTGAGACATGCAGAGTAAACACATCACAGACAGCTAAGGTGCAAACCTGTCAGCAAGTTTAAAAAATAAAGTTTTCATTGTCTACTTTTTTTTGTTGCAACATGATTAAAATGGATTTGCACATTTCTGCAAAGCGCCACTGAAGGGAACTAATGAAGAAACAGAACAACAACAATACTAAGACTGTTGAGCCATGGCAATCAGTCTGTAGGAGCGTTGACTTTAATTCCCGGAAGTGCTCTGAGCTAATTGCTTCAGCATGCTAAAGTGGTCACACTAGCAATGTCAACATGCCAAGGTTAATCAGTTACATTTATGTCATGCACATTTATGTAGCATTTTGGCTGACCAAGATTTGCTAAATAATCAGTGCAACTGAGGCTAAAGGGAAGGGGATAGGTTTTGCATGTATTAAGTTGTAAAGACGAAACAATCAACATTTAGGAAATGTCATTCATGACACTATTATTGTGATGGAAAGTAAAACCTCTAGGCATCTAGATCATCATGATGATATTAAGATCTCACATACACATCAGAACATGTGTTCTCCGCTTTGGCTTTGTGGCCAACTAGTTTGCTGTATTAACCTCTTAAGCCCTGAGGGTCTTAAGAGCAAATTCCACCTGAAATTACATATGTTTATTAAAGCAAGTACAGCTCCAAATCTATAAATTGGAAATATAATTGTTTGTATTTGTATGACAGAAAGGCATTAAACAGTATTTTTCAGGTGGAAGCCCTATTTTAAATGTCACCAAGTCTGATTTATAGGTGATTAAACCAAAACAAAAAGAGAAATATTTAGCCTTGCCAATTTTCTTGACACCATGAAACTCCAGATGAACCTTCAGACTTCATAGATCTACATTTTGACTATAAAGGGCAGATTAGACTTCTGCAAATGCACACATCAAATGTCGCTTGGGTCTGGTCGCAAACCAGTTTTGCTGGTATGCTTTTGCACCATCGGTCTGGAATTTCTAGGGAGGCACAGCAGTTTCCCGCCAAAGCGCAAGGGGGAGCCTTTTCGAGAACTCGCGAGAACTTCTGCGGTGCCGGTGGGAGTGTTTGTCTGAGGCATCGTACAAGTGGTTTTACTTCCGAACCTCCTTGATTAACCTTTAGTCGTAGTTGTCTATTGCAGTTGTCCCATGGTTTACAAAATGGAGCGCCCCGGCACTGGATCGAGAAGAACGACCATAAAGACAGCCGGAAAGGCATACCAAGGACCAATCACAGCTGCTTTTACTTGGCGCACTTCCGTTTGAGGTCTGTGTGGTTTTGCGACCGTCCAACACGTAGTCAGGATCTCTTGAGGTGCACATCGACGGCTCCAGAACATCTGCGCGGGGGCGTGGGCGCAGAGACAGAGACAGATTTGACGGTTGAAAAGGCTATACGTCAGAAGCATAAATTAGCCTTAAGTCAAGCAAATTTGGATTGGATAAGTTTAAGCATGTTTGTTCCACAAAGGCTTAAGTGGGCGGTGTGCTAGGCGGAAATATGATTTTAGCACAATGCCAGACGTGCAAAAATTCTTTTTCCACTCATGTTAGGGAATCTGGCCAGATAAGCTGATTTACATTATTGGAGACAAACTCTTTGCTACTAAGATTTAGCTGTTGTTTCATTAAAATTTACCAATAATATCACCAAACTGAAAAGAAAATAAGAATAACAGAGCAAGCTTATGTAACACATTCCGGTTACATCAACTGAAATGGTTGCACAATCACCTCCGACCCCCTTTGGAAAGGTATGAGCCTCTAGTTTCAAATGATGATGGTCATTAGGGGGTGTGGCTAAAACTGAATACCTGCTGTTGCATTACTCCCGCAAAGTGACACATGACAGCTGAATTTTAAATTTCATTTTATTTGTTTACACATTAATATGATTAATATTATATGTTTACACATACGTACTTGTAAAAAAATTATTTTGACACGTTTTTAACATTTTTAATTCCCATTTGAAAGGCGTGTGGATGAAACACCATGTGATTGTCTTTTGGCCATTCCTATAAATAGAATAACATGAGTAGGTGTCAGTTGTGCCCTGTACCGAGCCGCCCAGGCTTAAGGGGTTAAACACAAAGAAACGAGCAGATACCAATTACTGATGGTGTTTATGCCAACAAAAGCAACTAGATTGGTGGAGGGTTCCACATAGGAATGGTTATACATGTGTGTGGAGATCATTAAATGCTAGGCTGCTCCTCAGCCTTGCACCCATATATACAGCATGTGTTCCAAATGCTTGTCCAGACAAATATTACCTTCCAGAGAACCTGACCATGACTCCTTTCAGCCTACGTCCTTTGTTACAGCCGTTCTATACCTACCTTAACCTAGGGCTGTTCTGGTACAACACAGTGTCTCCCTTTTTTCCTCATCTCATTCTCCAGCTGAAAGGAATATTAACCCCTATGGACCCGGTGAGAGAGCGATTCACCTCCCTGAAATAATGTCACACATCCTCACCTCATCTGTTAGCTAATGGTGCCTGGAGGACTGGCTGAGGTGGACAAGGGGACACGTTTCATATGACTTTTCATGTCCGGTTGTGTTTAATAACTGATGGAACATCTAAGGATCAGGACTGTTTGCAGAAAGCAATGACATTAAGGGTAGCATTAAAAAGGTACTAACAATGTAGTGTTTAGCACCCCTTTTACAAAGGACAATAGTTGTTAATGCAGCTTTCTAATGGTTTGCATTTATAAACCTTTGCTGCAAGCCCCCCAGTGCAGCATATTTGTCCATATGCTGCCTGGTTACCCTGAATTAAAAAGCAATTTAAGAAATAGCCTCCATGTTGGAGTTTCATATCACTGCCAAGCATTCATGTTAGTCCTGAAGTTTATGAAACAGTGAGGCTGTTGATACATATTTATATCACCAGTCTGCAAACCCAACCTGTCATGCACCTTTTGCTTCAAAAAAATCACCAGAGGGGTGCCCCCTTTAGTATTTGACATGACAGGGGCTTGATCAAGCTTCAAAATTTGACAAGTTCGGAGAAACTGTATTAAAACCTCGTTATTATAAAAGATAACTTCATGCAAAAGAAAAAGAAAGTTCGAAAGATTTTAGTGAGAGGTCTGTCTATATAAATTGTAAGTAACAATATCCACTGTTCACCTTATTTTCATTCACCTGATCTCCAAGTAGCTCAGGTGGTTAACATTTGGGAGAGTAGCCAGAAATCCACTTAAATAGGATTAGTTATACTTTATAATTAATATTCAAACAAGTAAAACTAGAAAGTATGTTACAGTAAAATTAGTCCCAAACTAATTTTTTAGGAGTAGTAAATGTACCTACTTCCTACCGAAGTCTGCATAAAAAGTGCAGTTTGGTAAAAGGACAACCATCCCAAATTCTTAGATTATTTCAGGCAGATCAGGAGCTAACTGCATAAAACCAGGAAGTCTGAAAACATCATAGTAAAGTTGCCCTGTTTTATACTTTTGAACTTCCACACTCTGTCAGTTTTGGAACATCTAGAGTTAAAAACTCTATATTCACAGATGAATGAATGAAAAATATTCTCTTCAAATCCTTTTGTTCTTATACAGCTAAAACATAAATTATGAATTCCTTCGAAGGAAAATAAATAATATTCAGAATAGTGTTAATTAGAATCATTCAAGGCAATTCAAAACAGACTAAAGTAGCGTTGGCAATTAAACATTTATAGCTCTAGTGATCGGAGGTCAGCAGCCAGCATCAGATCTACGCATATGTACAAAAGAATGTTTTATTGATTTGGAAATAAAACAACAAGCAGATTAGTCTAATATTATAATGCCGCTGCGTTGCATGGCTGAACAGCCTCTGTGATTATTGTACTAACTGAGCTTAGTGTTGCCAATGCCCGAGGCTTTAAAAGGATTGTGGGAGATGCAGTTTAAGGAGCGGCTCCTTTTAGCCTGCAGTGACCTGTAATCGATGGGGACCTGGCATGGAGTCGGACTCCTTATAACGCTGCTGTTACAAACCAATGTGAATCAACCACTACTTTTTTTTCTCTTCCCCTCTGTTCTCCACTTAACATGCCCCCCCTTTCTCTCTGTACTTCACTTTACTTCCCCTCTGTCTGTAGCACCAGGTTCCTCCCGTCATATTTCTCATCTGTTCCCTCACACCACCATCAAGCTTTTCTTCCTCTCCTCCTGGCACCGCTGCCCTCTCCCTTCCATCCTCCGTCTCATCCATCTGTCTGCCTTTAATGGCTGCCTCATTTTTTTTCTCCTTCCTCTTCACCTTTATCCCCCTCTCCTGTTCACTGCTGCTGACTGACAGTATAGTTACCAGCTACTGCAGTGGAGTCCAAGAACATTTCCAATCAATGCTTGAATTCATCAATTCAAATTCCACAAACCTGCAACAAAGAAGGAAATACAACTCAAACCGTGGAGCTGTGAGAACGTACAAATTCAGTACAGCCAATCCAACCCTGCAGTTTTGGAAACTAGGTTATGAAATGTGAGTAAGAAGGAATTATTTATGTCATCCAATGTTAGTGTTCAGTTTCATTTCATTCATAATGAAATTGCCGTCAGAAGGTCCTTCCAGAGTGTGATGTTGCGTTTGAGTGAGTTGGCCTGTGTAGACAAACCCTGTGCCAGAAGAAAGTAAACAAGTCAAACCAGGAGGAGCATTTGGATAGAATTAAAGATGGTAAAACACTCAAACATTAACAGAGATGTTTGCTTAATGTGGATGAAATCTGCCAGCTGCTGATCCAATATCTGACACATCTGTGCTTTGAAGGAGTGAACATAAAAGAATTACCAATGAAACAATGAACCAGAATGTAACTGGAAATGGACGGTTTTAAGATCCACCGGCTCAGATCGGTGACAGAAACACATAACTCTGATCTTTTACTGAAACATGAAGAACAACAACCAGGACGGGGTAACAAGAACTCTTTTTAGTGAGGATGCATTCATTAAGTCCAAACAAGGGGCTGGCATCATCATTTTTGCAGGTAATTTAATAAATCTGATGGCTATCTACATATATACAATTTTAACTGTAATTAAGGCCCAGTCCACACGAAGTCAAAACGAACACGAAATGCTAATATTTTCTAGAACATTTGTCGTAAAGACGGAGACGTAAAATAAATGTGAGCGTCCACACGAATGCATGAAAAC
>NW_015150813.1:715967-786007 GCF_000732505.1 Cyprinodon variegatus
AGTTTAGCTTACAAAACAGCACAGTAATGAAACAGCAATAACATGCCACCATATATTGGCTAAATAAGGAGTGAACAGATGTTGCAGGAGACAAAAACTGAACTGATGATGACCCAATCCAATGTGGATTGTGATATCAGAATAGTGGTGTTGTACTTCCCTAATCACTTTGATATAAAGAATCTCAAAGATATCTAGTCAGTCCTTAATTGTCTTCTACTATGTAAACAACAACCATTGTGTGTCAAATTTGTTTTCTTATTAAATACGCTGCTGGCTAGCTAAAGTGGTAAAGCATCTGTCCTGCAATCAGGAAGCCTGAGTTTGTATCCCAACCGGGGGGAATGAGTTTCCAGTGTGGGTCGGAAGGCAAGACCATTCACGCTTATGAGTGCTTTGGGGAGTGGTGGTCTAGTGGTTAAGGCCACGGACTGCCACTCTGGATCTCTGAGCAAAGACCCTTAACCCTAAGCAAAGACCACACTGCTCCCTGAGCGCCTAACAGTGACAGCCCACTGCTCCCCAAGGGAATGCAGAGAGTTCATTTTGTTTGCTCTATAGTTGTGACAGTGTACTGACAATAAAACACTGGAAGAAAAAAAAAAAATACACCTGTCTCACTAAAAGTCTTTTTCCTGTTAAATAATAAAACAACCAATGTCATTTGTCTCTGAAGCAGGCTGTAGATCAGATTTTTGTCGCTAAACAAGTTAAGGTAATGGTCTTCATCTATAATGTTACTAATATTAGAAATACTAACCACACCACCTTCTGATATAAGATGCAAAAGACATTTTTTCTTTCTATACAAATAACTAAATAACAGATCAGTTCAATTACACCTTAATTTAAATAAATAAAACATAGGCAACACAGTTTTACAGTGTAATTTTTGGGCACCTAAAGCAGCAAGACTAGAAATGATCGTCAGCATTTCAAGCCCCGGGAGTTTTGATTGTTGGTTATGGTTCTTAAGGGAAAATAAAACATGCTCAAATCAGCATTTGAAAAGCAGCCATAGACCACTGATCGCTGGATTTCTGTGTAAATGTAGTTTTTTTTTTGTGCCACGGTCAAAATAATCCCAAAAACCATTTAACTGTCAGATGGAAAATGTGAATTTTGAAAAAGTTTGTCCATTGCATTAAGTAGATAACTACTAATCCATGAGGCTGCAGATGAGTCTCTTGGCTACACCGCTGAGTAACTCTCCACTTCAGCATGACTCAGCACCGACAGAGCAGAGCACCACCCATAAAACAACCAACTAGGTGCGACAGTCAAGTCTGCTTTATAGAGCCCTTGTTTGACCTAATTTTACTCCTGTCATAAATATTCATAGTGACAAGTTTTACTTCCCTGCTGTGCATCCTCCCTCCTGGGTGTGCATCTGTGTGTGTATGTGTGCACATGTCAGGACACTTCCACCATCTCGCTATGTCACAAATTACCTCATTAAACTTTATTGCATTAAAGCCACTTTTATGAATTTAGTGTGCTCCCAGGCCTATTGTTCGGCTGCAAATGAGATTAAAGCAACATTTGCCTTTCTCCCTGCTTTCAATTATATTTCTGGAAGGACGGTTCGGACACAGAACTTTAATGAGGAAGAGGGTGGGAGGGGGTATCAAAGAACCATTTGTGGCACCTCGCACATTTCATTTTCTAAATTAAGAAAACCCAGCGAGCAGTTGGGGGAAATTAATTGTCTCATTGTTCTTAAGTTGCTATTGAGATTTATTATTTTTACACTTCTTGAGTCACTGATTTGATGCGTTTTGCCCCTTTTTAGCCAATATGACTGGTGAAAACACAGATATGAATGACAACCATACACCAGTGGTTTATCCTTCCGTTCAGATTAATTATGCATGTGTTCTTTTGTGTGTGGGGTTTTTGTAGTCAGCAGTGCATTATATACTTCCTTTGTGTCTATTATCATGAGTCTCTGTTGGGATCTAGTGCAATAATGCAGGGTTAGCTGATGTTAGGCTTAAGAGTCCCTTCACACAATGCAAAACACAACAATAAGCAAATAAACACACATTCATACACGTACAGTATGATAAGCTAATGGTCAATAGGATCATGTTGCTTAGCAACAGATGTGACTTCTGGCAATCAAGCGCTTCTTTTGCATGCTGATGAAGGAGAGTAAAACTTAAACGACTGCAGGCTTGAATATGTTTCCAAGTGCATTTGACCAAATATGCTACAGAAATGCCCCAAAAGATCCTAGTTCTGCATAATTTTCTCTCCTGCCGTCTTTGATTCAATTTGGAGAATCATATCCAACCATAACTGGATTGAAGCACAGCTGATTGTAGTAAAGTCACACTCAAGTAAATGTTTCTAAATGAATAACCATTAAAGGGACACTTCGTCATGGATAAAAATGATATTAAAGAGATGGTTGAGCTTTTTTGAGGATCTGAGAGTTAATAAGTTACCTGTAGTAGTTACATCTGCATTTTTATCCGGGTTGTTCCAATACAGCTTTATGATACATATATTACAACTAAGTATTAAACGATGATATCAATATTGATGCAATGTATTTAGTTATTTGTATTATTTTTTTTTCAGTTTCTTGTCATTAGAATTACTTTTGTTAATTTATCCTTTTCTTTATGGTGTTGCGTGTGTCTAAACTTTCAAGCACAAGTGTATATATTTACCTTGTTAAATACAAGTTTATACGAGTTTTTCCTCTCCACTGTCGCTACAAGCATGCTTAGTGTGAGGGTTTGTATTTGAGTCAATGAGTCGATGCAATCAACTGGTTTTTCTTAGATAGAAAACTTTCAACCAATTTGGCTGTATGATCTGGTTGAACTGTAAAGTGCCTCGAGATGACTTGTGTTGTGAATTTGGCGCTATAGAAATAAACTGAATTAATTTGAATTGAATTTTAGGATTGCAAGTCCAAAGAGGGAGAGGAGCAAAGTGTAAGGTCAGGAAAAGCCAGGTAAGTTTCGGTACAGCTCTACCAAGAAGACATAAACACAGAAAGGCAAAACATAAAAGTCTCAGATAAGATATGTAGAAATGTATGTAGAAAACATTGAAATGCATCTTGCCTGTCCAGACAGCTCCCTGGGTGCTCAGCACCCCTAAACCTCCGATCCTGGAATCACCCCTGGTGGAACGTTAGAAAAGGCTTGAACTTTATTGATATTAGCCAACAAAACCAACATCAGGTATAAGAACAACTAATTCATTTATTATTAATCAAGGGCTTCCATAAGCCTTAAACTTAAACATGAGAATATTCAACAATCGTATAACACATAAAATAAGAAATTTGATGACGGGAAACTTGTCCAAGTTTTATTCTCCGCTGCATCGTCTTTTTCTGACTTTAACCAGAAGCAGAGCCAAGCTGCCCACATAGCCCCCACACCATTAGCATAGCATCCTGTCACTCTGCATGATGTGATCATGTTGAATCTGTGTGCATGAAACAGTTGCTGTTGGATGAAATTGCTGCTTTTATATAGGATTTTAGAGCCAATATATATTCTGATATTTATTTTTTATTTTTTTGGCTAATGTTGGACTAATTTCCGATATCAGTACCAGATTGGTACATCCCTGATATTCCCTCAATACACAGTCCAAGTTAGAGTAAGCTCCTCCATTTTTTGCTCATTTTTATTCTTGGTAGGTCATGTGACATTAATCTAGTGATCTTTAAGCAGCTGCCATATTTGTATTCAATGTTTTTTTCTTTTCTTTTCTTGTAGAAGTGCATGAATAAGATCTTGAGTTTGAAGTAAAGCTTTGGCATAAAATATGAACTTAAAAGCAGACCATGTGAGGCAAAGGTATCATCTGACTGAAAATAAAGCCTGGTAACATTCACTAAAATGGGCTTTACTCAAAACACATATAGATGTTATAAAAAAAAAAACTGTATATACTGCAGGATGTCGCTTATGACTATATAAACACATATTTGCCTCTAAAACCTGATCTGGAAGCAAATTCTTTCTGTTTTGTTGACTGTTCCATTCAACCAGAGTAAACAGGGGTTCTCAGACTGTCAGCCGAGTCAACAGGCAGAGAGGCCAAAGAGCGTTACATTCACAGAAAGACGCTGGTGGCTGGTGGGACATTTATACAGAACAAGTGGGTTTTGTTGGGAAGTGGAGAACTATAGCAGGTCCACGTGAAAGCCTCCAGGGAGAGGCTTATGTGGCTGATCTGCATGTGAAAACCCATGAGGGTTTCACTCGGGAATAATACACGGCTTTGACCCTCTCAAAGAAATGGGCATAAGTGCATGAGGACACAAATACATGCAGTCAAACACGCAGAGAAGGAGGTGAGAGGTAGGAAGGAGATGTACTGAACATGAATCTGATTTAAGAACATTTTTCTCTCTATTTCAAAACTGCTGAGATGTTTCCCTTCTATGTGGTTCATGGTTTGAAAACTGAAACCAGGCCACCATAGCAAACAAGGAGTAAAACATCCATAAAAAAAGACCCCAAAAAAACGGTGCGGAGGCCTTGTGCGACCGTGGAATCTTAATTTGTTCCCTGTTGTTGCAGCAGCCAAAAGACTTTTGTTGGTGCCGCTTCTTGTGTTTTAAATAAATAGCAGCACTCCTTTTTTAACATGTGAATTTAAGATTAAACTTAAAAGCACTTTGGGGGCATTTTTTCCAAAAGTTTTACTTTCAACATTTTTCTCAGCTCAGTTTCCAAAAGTTTAACTCAGGATCATTTCCCCATACAGTTCCTGCAACCTCTAAGTCTTCTAGTTAAAGTGTCTTTCATCCAATAATGATGCTAAATTTGTTCATGTTATGGAAAAACATGCAATTTCCCTTTAATTAGTTACATTATTATCTTTAGTGTCAAAGCTAAAAGATGGCTGGTTTTTCTACTCTTTGCCCTTTTCCTAAAAGTAGCTTTTATTTTATTCCTGCACTTCGGAGACTTTTATTCTTATGAAAAATATTTTGTTATCCACTGTTTCCATCCAAAGTTTGACTGATTTAAAATTCAGGAGAATTGTTTCAATTGTTCAGATAATCAGTTTATATATGTTTTCAATTATCTTTATACCAAAATGTATTTGACAAATAAGCACAGGTTTGATTACAGTGGAGAAAGTTCGATTTTAATTCAAAGCAGAAAAAACTAATTTTCTCAAAGAAAAAAAACACATTTCAACTGGAAAGAAAACTAAAGCTTGATGCATTTTTACTGTAAGAAAGATCATCCTATGCGGCTGTTTTTAGAGATTAAAGTATATTCTACAGTTTTATTCTGACCTTTTGACTACTACAAGTCAATAAACTGACATTTATTCTAACTAATAAAAAGGTCAATTCAGCAAAAATTTTTAATTGAAAATATCAGAGATATATATATCAAGTATTGTTCGAAATTGAAATACATTTTTCATCTTTTTACAAGATAATGTTACATTAAGGGACCTTAACTATCCCAAAACTGAAAATAATGCAACCTGATCTTGCTATCCTTTAAGTTTTTTATATTTTTTTATTTCTCAGATTAAAACATTTCTTTGTATGCACACAATACTTAGCCTGTATTACACATAGTATGTTTTGGGATAAATATAAAAAATTATATTTTTTGGGTTCTCACAATTACAATTAAGGATATTACAAACAAAATCTATAATAAATCGAAAGTAAACAAGTTTTTTTCAGTTAATCAAGTAGAAATCATTGATTTTCTGCCCTTTCAACACAACAAGGTTGTTTAAACATTTCCTGTCTTCCTTCAAAATAAGAGTCTAAAACATTTACAATAGAGTGTAACGCCCCTGTCACACCTTGATGATGTTGACCAGCGTATGCCTGACGTACGAAAAATCTGGCAAAAACATTACGCGTAACTTAGGCTGTCTTTGGACATAAATTCTGGACTCATTATGAATATTTTATGTATACAACCAAACTTGAAAAAATACAAAGAAAGCTCAGCATATGCCAGCGTTTTAGAAGATTCTGGGAGGTCAGGTATAGGCTGGATAAAAAGGCAAGGTGTGACAGGGCCCTTACGATGCACTGACACCAAATTCGATTGACGTGGTCAATGCAAGTGTTTTAAATGTTATCCTTATGTAGAGGTGCGTTCAGGAGCATAGCATAGCGTTTCGAGCGATGTGGGCGGTGTGATTAGGATGAATGGAATGATGCCAGATTGAAACGAAACCCACGGTGGACGCAAAAGAAATTTCACTGTAGTTCAGAAATTTGAGCACAATGGAGACAAAACTCGTTTCAATCAAAATGAAACAGAAAAATGAACGTTGGTGTAGAATGAAGTAAGGAAAGTTGTTTTAGTTTAGCCTTAAAAGGATGGTTATATAATTCCTCATTTGTCCTCCTCTTATAGAGTTGTTCCCTGCTCAGACAAAGGTACCGCTGGAAGCTACAGTGAACCTCAGGAGGATCTGGTGGACCCAGGGACACCAGCGCTGTTTTTGGCTTTCCACTATAAATGCAGAACTCTGACTGAAACGTTCATCATGCAATAAAATCTGCTCCTATGTGATGAATCAGGTGTAGCATTTCCCCACATTTAAAGCAAGCTACAGCATGATAATGACTTGGAGAAGAATAATTGGTGTAAATATGTCATTAGGCTTACATTCCTCATCTTCATAGTCAGGCTAATATTAATGATTTACACTTTTATTTATCAACTGGCTGGTGCTTCCTGACACAGGCTTCACGTTGACAAATAAGATAATAAGAAGTGGCTAAAAGCTGACAGTAAATAACTATGACAGAACCACCGTTTTCTGGCAAAACAGGCTGTGCAATGCAAGGCAAGTTTATTTGTAAAGCACATTTCAGTGGCAAGACATTTCAAAGCAATATGCAAAACTTTGAGAGGGAAAGCTGTGGATAAAAGATCAAGACAGCAGGAGGAAGAGCTTAGTTTGTATATGATGTCACGCAAGTTGTTGTTTATTTAATTAAACTGGAAAATGTTGTAAAGATCAGTTCTACCTGGAGACAACTTTGGTACTAGAATTGATATGGAAGTACAGACTGCTCCTCTACTCTTTTTCTTTTTATTTAAGAGAATAAATGAGCAAATCTGTTGATTGAGTGCAGCTCAGATGCTACAGTTACAGAACGACCTTTAGTAAAGATGAAGATCAGCAGTTGAGACTCTGACTGTGAGTTACTGTATTGAAGGAGCCAGGGCTGACATAAAGCAGTGGATGACGGGGAGGAAGATAAATGGATGAGGGGATGGGATAAAGTGGAACATTTAAGGAGAAATACGCAGACAGAGGGCAGAGAACAGAGGGAATGATGTTGGATTTTAAACTGGAGGCATTCGAAGTCACACTCCTACACAGTCTTGCACTCAGCTCTGTATCTTTGTGAAAAGCATGTTTTCTACAATAAAGTTTTAGATTTTAAAAGTTTTTATCTGCCTGTTTGTTGCACTGTGGCATATCATCACCTTTAAACCCCTCGACATCTTGCACCACTACACCTCATTGCCTCTCGCCGTCTCAGTAGCTTCACTGAGAATTTTTTCTTCATAGAAATGTTTCACTTTTTTTTAACAGAATTGGGACGTCTTAAGTTTAACATGCAGGGTGTCAGAAGTTTAGTCTACCCAGGCAGGAGCTTGTAATTCCAAGATGCTTAGCTAAACACCGACAATGTAGAGGGCAGCGATAAGGATAAGCATAAGAGGATGAGGTCAGGGGGGATGAATAGAGCTGCCGGGTGAGAAATGGAACAGAGCGGTGCTAAAGTGATTGAGAGAAGGATAGAGGGATGAGGCGGATGGCTCAAAAGATGAAGGTGGTAAAGGAGGCTGAAGGAAAAGAAGGATGAGAAGGAGGATGGTGGGCTGAGCAGTGCAGGGAGGATGGGATAAAGGGAGCTGAAGCACAGCGGGGGTTAGGAGGGGTTCGCACAAGCCCCTGATTATACTAATCCTGGTGGAACCCCCTGGTAGAAGATTAGCGCCTGTACACACGCACACTGAAACAGAGGAACCCACACACCTTCTGTTGCCCCGGCACATGTTGATTTGCCCTGCTATCTGGCACCCCGTGGCCACAGCCAAGCCCCTCACAGACGGGGGCAAAAAGAACAGCCAGGGTGAGGGAGGGAGAGGAGATGAAGTCACATCTTTCTCAAGCAAAAACTGCTTCAGCGCACATTTACTGAAGGACTAACCCAATCCATTACAACCCAGTGCCATGATGACACTGGCATCATCCATCCATCCATTTTCAGTATCGCCTATCCCAAGCGGGGTCACCAGGGGTGCTGGTGCCTATCTCCAGCTGTCAACAGGCGAGAGGCGGGGTACACCCTGGACAGGTCGCCAGTTCAAAACAGACACAAACAGGACAAACAACCATTCACGCACACCCTCACACCTAAGGAGAATCTAGAGAAGCCAATTCTAACAATTATGTTCTTGAATTTGTGGGGAAAAAATACAAACTCCAGGCAAAAAGACCCCAGGCCAGGGAATCAAACCCTGAAACCTTCTTGCTGCAAGGCAAGCTGCCCACACTGGCGTCATATAAAGTTCAAACATGGAGCCAAACCTGAACATTTTGGGTTTTTTTCCTAATAAACCAATTTATTTCATAAACCGACAAAGATGTTTTCTTTCATCACAACATCAAAGAAATGTGACACATAAATGTTTCCCAATACCAACTTCTAGATGGTCCATGGGAAAGAACCACTTTTGTGCTGAAGAATGGTCCATTGAGATAAATAAATGCTTGGCTATATATTGCAAACACTTAGGCTACATTCACACAGCAGCCTCAAGTGACCGATTTATTTGCCCATATGCGACCTGGATCTGATCGTTTCATGGCTATCTGAACAACACAGATCCGATTTTTCCAATGCGACCCAGGCCACTTGGCTATGAGGTCCTGAATCAGATACGTATCTGATCTTTTCAAATATGACTTGTGTCTGAACGGCCAGGTCGCATTAATCCAACCCGAACGCTATTAATACTCAACAAAGGTCACTATTCTGCGTCTTGCTATGTAGAAGCGGGAAGAAAAACAAAAACAATGGAGGACGATAATGTGGAGAGCAGTCTTTATTTTTAACCATTTTGAAAAGACTGAGTTTTTAAGTCTAGCAAAGATCACTAGATTAGCTCCAGCGCTACCATCCACGTTTACTTCCGTAATCACAGCACGCTTGCTTGTGACGCCATTGCGTCCTCCACTGCGAAATCGGGAAAACTGCCGTGGAAGAAAACAAGTCAACCAAGAAAACAAAAAAAAAGGAATAAAAAACCGGAAAAGGGAAAGGGAAAAAAAAAAAAATGGAATTCAAAAAAAAAAAAACTCAGAATTGAGCATTAAAGCCCGCAGTGTGAATGTAGCCTTAGAAAGGTTTCCAGGTGAAACAGCTCATCACTATAGGTCACATACAGCTGCTTACTGTAGTTGTTGAGCAATGTTCAGTTGTTACACAGCATTTTTTTTTTCAAATGAGAGGCAGAGTTACACAACTTTTTGCAGGTGTAACAGGACATTTTACATCTTAACTAATGTAATTATGTGGTAACATGCTAAAACTAAAGCTCTGTGAAACCACATTAGCTCTTGCAAGAATTTTCAAAGAACCAATGAACTAATGCCAGCCCTGAGTTACTGTAGCTGTAGGTACCTGAAGATGTTTGAGAAGCATGAAAAAAAAAAGCTTTTATGCCAAAGATACCATAAATAAACATCAGTCATTTAATAATTAGAATTTTTAACTAATCTCAATATTTTACCCAACCTAACATTCCTGAAAAAAATAAAGAAATAAAAAAATTGATCCTTTTGCAGGAATACTAAAAATTCTAATACGTTTTGGGACTGTTGTTGTCATTTCTGCATTTTTGTTTCACTAATAAGTGCAGACTGACAGCATAGAGAAGCTGCCTGTCCCATGACAGCACTGACTCATTTTTAGCAGTGAGCAATAATTGTATGCATTAGGAGGAATAATTTACCACAAACGTGTTCACATTCTTGTAAATACTAAATGCAATGACTTTAAAACTAGTCTAAAACAGTTTTTTTTTTTTTTTTAGCTTTTTAACAACACAATGAAACCATCATGAAAAATTTATACAAACTAATATATTTATGATGAACCTGAGACAAAACATTACATTTCCTTTTAACTTTTATTTCTAATTTATCTTATTATTTTTCCTGTCATTTACTTTTGGTATTTATCTGTATTTAGAGTTGGAAGATCCCTCATGATCAGATACTTTCAATCTAAACGCTAAAATTAGAGGGGAATGTCCTTTTCATCGCTTTTTAAATTAGACATAATCTTTAAAACATTCCTTTTCACGTTAAAATCTTTCAGTTTTTTGTCTACATAAAGGGGAAATTTAATGTTTGGGTTTGAATTCTTTGTTACTGTTACTTCACAGATCCATCTTTTAGCCCTGTTCTATAAGTGTTTTTCCGAGTATCTCGTTTTGTTGCATTTTACTAAAAAAAAAAAAACAAAGAACTTCCTTCAGATCCTTCCCCCCTCCAGGTCACAGAAAAATTCAATCCATTCCGTAAGTTTTTCTTTAGTAGTTTAAGAGCCAAGTTATAATCATCTAGCACTGCAGATATTGGGTGATGGTGTAATGAAATGTGAAGGATAATGTATCCAACTACATTCTAACTTATCATCCTGCAGCCTCAGCTTACATGAGCTTGGATGCCAAAAACTGCAGCAAGAAAAAAAAACTGTTTTGAAAAATGATTTGCGAAATTGGTAATCTCTTCGCCCAGCACCTTGTTTAACAGTTCCTCAGCAGATACTGAGGCGTTATTGTTCAAAACATGTAATGGGAAATAGAGAAAAGGGAACAGATTGAAAAATATGAATAAAA
This sequence comes from Cyprinodon variegatus, assembly GCF_000732505.1. NCBI lineage: Eukaryota > Metazoa > Chordata > Actinopteri > Cyprinodontiformes > Cyprinodontidae > Cyprinodon > Cyprinodon variegatus. Next base: position 726,863 of record NW_015150813.1, read on the forward strand.
CAGCAGATAGAAATACCTGCAGAGTGTCTAGAGAGACAAACCTCAACTCAGACTAAATACACAAAAAGATGTATTGAAGGCTTAAAAGTGGGTTTTGCACAACATGGCCACTTTAGAATTGCTCAACTGTCGTCCTTTTTAACACTGACCCATAACAGGACCCTTTTTAATGCACCAGACTCATCAAAATATAGCTGCAATGAAGACTTCTGAAGGAACTGTAAGAATCTGCAGAATCTGTTAGTTCAATCTCTAACGATTTGCTTTCTCTGCTTTTTCTCATAGTAGCTTTGCCTCATCTGCCTGGCTGTGTGTTTCCTGGACAGAGCCGATTTGTTTCCTTTTGTATCTCTGCTTCTGTCTCCTTGAACCCCATTAGGCCTCAGCAGATGGCCGCTCACACTGAGCCTGGTTCTGCTGGATGTTTCTTCCTGTTAAAAGGGAGTTTTTCCTCTCCACTGTCGCTGCAAGCATGCTTAGTGTGAGGGTTGCCTTCGAGTCAATGAGTCGATGCAATCAACTGGATTTCCTTAGATAGAAAACTTTGAATAAATTTCACTGTATGATCTGGTGAAAAGTGCCTTGAGATGACATGTGTTGTGAATTGGTGCTATAAAAAATAAACTAAATTGAATTGAATATAACTAGAAGTTTGGCCTTGTTTGATCTTTTATGTTTAACACCCATTACTTGATGTTTACTTTGAAAGTACAGCTGCCTTTTCAATGTTGGTAAGAGTAAATTTGTAAAGGGGGTTGTTACGTCTGCTAAAGAACCCATGGTTTTAGTTTCTAGGAGAAATAGTTGGTGAATAATTTCTCACTGCACCCTCGCTGAGCTGTTATGAATGTGTACATTCAGCATTTAAGCAAAAGCATAAAAGAGGTATGTGAAAGGCAAAATCATTTCCTGGTTGAAGAGCTTTAAAAAAGAAAGCAGGAGACAGATTGTGTCACAGTGAGCTACGACTCATGGAGGTAAAGATGAGGGCTGAATGGCAGGATAAACTTAATGTCAGCCAGATTGCACAGTGCAGCACTTCTCACAGCAAATGACACCGAAGGGATGAAGATGGATTAAGAAACACGGTGTATGCTTCAAAAGAGTTACTAGCTAACTACAGCGGTTGCCTAAATGTCCCGAATTCATGACGCACCAGAGCCTTTAAACACACAAATACATTTTTTTTTCAAGAATGTTTTCCTTAAACATGTCGTAGAGGATAAACAACAGCTCAAGTATTTTGGTTTGAACATGTCCAACCAGAGACAATTTACACATATCCGCTCTGGTTATTGACAGAATCGTCATGTGTGCTGTTGTTATTCGGCTCCTGCCTCTGACACAGTTTCACACATTAGATGGACAAACAGAGACTGAGAATGAGTTTTTCTTTCACAGGTCATGCAAAGCGACTTTTACAAACACGAAAGCTGCTTCAGATTCCGAAGACAGAGAGGGAATGGAGGGCCTGAAGAAAAAAGGGGTAGTGAATCAGGCGCTTGCTAAATGTGAGAGACTGAGTCATATGTCGAGCCTTCTGAGTTCTCTACTCGGTTCCTTAATGGGGAGGAAATATGAATTACAGGTGAAAAACAAAGCTGATGGTTATAGCTGCTCTACCGAAACATCCAAGTTTGTTCCAACTCAAGAACTCCATGTTGTCTGTAAAATATCCACACAATCCTGTGAACAAAAATAAAAGCTTGAAATATTCAATAGGTTGAAAATGGTACATACAGCATTCTGACAACAGCCAATGGAAATGAAAGAGAGCAAGAGGAGAGGGTGGACCATGCATCCACCTTTCAGGTTGACATCGCATAACAAAGCAACACAAACGACTAACACCCGCACACGCATCATATCCTGCCATCCTTACAAGGACTTTGCATTAACTTCCATTCATTTTGCATTCATTGTATGGAGTAGACCCTAAGTCTAACTGTTACTACCATAAACCTCACCTTAAACCAAACCTATCCTCAACAGTAATCCCCAAAATGTAGCATATTCATGGGGAATTAGCTTTACACTTTCCCCACAAGGTACCAAATGCATGGCCCTACATTGCAACCAAATGATACTTAGATCAACTCACCTCACAGTCATGTTTTTGGACTGTGGTAGAAAAGCCAAATCATCTGAGGAGAAGCTATGGATCTGGAAACAAATTTAAACTCCACCCACACTGGAAAAATTATCTAGAAATAAGTAAAAATTTGTTAAATTAAGTGTATTTAACGCTTAATTTGAGTAGGTAAATGAGATAGTTTGCCAAAGGAATGAGTATTACCACTCCCAAAATAAGATAATTAGATAATATGCAGTTGAAATAAGACAAACCAATTGTGTTTTCTATTCTAAATGTATATTGTCTCGTGCAATTGGCAAAATGTTTCTTTTACCTCCTCAATCCAAGTATAAATGCACTTTTTAAGAAAAAATGACTTATCTAGATTTTTATTTTTTCCAGTGCAGAGAGAGATCAGTCACAGTGGACGACATACACTTTCTTTAGGATCTCCATCAATTTAGCTTTAGTGCATCAGATGTTGGCCGATGACCGACTGGCAACCTGTCCAGGATGAAACCCACCTTACGCCCATATACTGCTGGAGGCTGATGGAATAAGCGGGAGAAGATTGATGGATGCAGCAGATCTGAAGCATAAATGTAAAAGAAACCTCTGACTGTGGAAAATACTGTATTTCTTTGGAAACTAACCTAACCAATAATAACTCTTTTAGTTTCATTTACAGTAATGCACAGTGTTACACCATATGTTGTTAAAGCTGCATCCCCTGTGCTTTATTCTTCCTCCCTGGAGTCTGTAAACTTGGTAGAGGTGCTGGAGTCTGAAATGTGCAGCTGCTCTGTCTTAGTAACACATTTCTCCATATTTATCCCTTCCTAATAATCTTCTTTAACGTTGCAGCAGTGGAAACCTTCCAATAATTACTAAGCAGCTCCCTGTCTGCTTCTAGTTGTATGTTGAGTGTTTTTCATTGGAAATGAAGTCCTTGTTGTTGGAAGGTCTCCTTGCCATCACCCATAGCTCCCCTCTTAGATTTTCTGAACTCCAAGAAATAATATCACAATATTAAGGATATGAAATATGGGTTTAACTATTCATTAAAAGCCTAGAATGGAGTCTGACTCTTGCTAAACTTTTAAAAATGCCTCTACTTTAGGGTTAAAATGTCTCATTTTAGAGATTTTCTAAACTTCTTTAACTTCACGAAATGCTGCAAAGGGAGTAATTATCCTGTTTGTGCTTGAAGTATCAGCAAACATCTTCCAGAATGAATTAAAAATGTCACCATACATGCATAACCAAAGCCTGTCACTTCTGCACCAAGACTTCACAAAAAAAAACTTTGCTACGTTAATTTTGCTGCAAACAGAACTTCTAATGTTATTGATATATTATTTAGAAGGATGCAACTTCTCTAAACATGGATACCTCTTTAACATTTTTCTGATTTTTGGGGGGAAATATATATCAAATGTCTCTATCTAATAAATAAATCATTATTCACAGTTTAGCAATCTCTTAAACCTGGCACGGTTTGCATTTTTTCACCCACATTCCACACCACACCCTAAAACTACAGGACACTGCTTTTGAACTTAAGAAGGTCATCCATACAGGAGGTAAACAGTTTGTCATCACCCACCACAGCTACTCCATCTGCAACTTAAAAGCTGTCAACATTAAACTGAACAGGGTGCCAAAAACAGGTTGGAAGCCGTTCGGCTGAAAAAGAAAAGGTGTTATGATGTGACAGACGGATGACGGGGAAATGAATGGGACACATATATTAAAGGTTTAACCTCTAAAAGTTGCCGTCAAGTAGCTTTAATATGCCTATAATTGCAAGTTTAAATTTCTTGAAAAATTTAGATTTCTTCTGAAAACTTTCTCAGTGTGACTTTAACCTCTGGGAAATCTCTCAGTCAGTTTAGATTTAAGCTCAAACGGCCACAGCAACTTTTTACATGCCTTCCCTCTCTCGCATCCATTCCACTTGGTGGCTTTCACGGCCTTATTGAATTAATGTTGCATCTGCTAGTGTTGACATGGAAACCCTGAAGTGATATCTCGCTGCTGTCTGTTTCTCTGGGCTCTCAGAGGCCAGGGCATTCGGAGCAGGGCTGCCTGGCCTGGCTCGGACTGTGCGTACATCTGCAACTGTTTTCGTGTGTCTTAACTCTTGGCAGACATGGCTGTGGAGGCGGGGGGGTAATCATGTTAGGGAAAGGGTTGATGAGTTCACATCCTCCTAACAAACATACACTGGAATAAACAACACTGTGGCTGAACAGGCCTGCTTCATGCACGCTTCACTCATCGGATCTTACTTAAACAGATTCATGTACGGACCCTAAGGGAAAACTCAATCCACTTAGATTACAGATTACAGGGCCAGATCTGGGGTTTGAAAACCTTTTTCCCAACACACTTTTGAAGATATGATCTTTAAATGTCATCGATTCCTTACCTTTATTCAGATCTTTAGATAAGCTTCACTTTGTTTGGTAAATGTACACCAGATGTAGCAGGCTTAATGTCTTTCCTTTTCATTATTTAGCTTAAAACGCAAGAGTTATAGGCGCTATAAACTCTAACAGCACTCATTATGCTGTCAGTGTACAACCAGCACATTAAATATCCGTTTCCCAAGCAGCATCCATCAACCAAAGCAAATGCTTAAAGAATGCATCATGGATCTGCTCGCATTGGAAAAAGATTACACAGCAAAATGGGTAATAAAGCTACTGGAATCCAGTCGAATGCATTAAGCACAGTAGAAAAGGATTGCCCCCCTTATGGTTGTTGTGTTTTTATGTCTGTTAAATGGTTCTGATCATCAATATAACCATAAATTGATCCAATCAGAGGTGGACTTGCTGGTGTGATTTGGAGCATTGCCCTGCTGCATAACCAAAGACTCCCTGAGCTTGAGATGATGCACCAGATTAACAGATTAACATTGACCTTTATCTTTTTTGTTATATAATCATTTGATATAAATTATTCATTTTTATTTCATTTTTATAGTTTATTTCGTTTTTTTTTATTTTTTTATTTTATTATTTTGCCCCCAATGCTGCTGCAATGCACTGTTCTTTTTTCCTGCTTTATGTCAGATGTGTTAAATAACGAGTTTTAGTTTTTCTTTGTTTCTTTTACCATTTTGGTCTAAAAAAAAAAAAAATTAGGAGGACCTGACCTGACAAATGTCCTCTAATAAGATGGAGAGTACTGGGAAACATTTATTCTGTGACTGTGACATTATATCTTTTAAATAAAAACAGCATGAATACACTTATATGCATGAGGTCTTGATTTAACATTGGGTCCTCAATGACCCGTGAATAACTTCAAAGCGTGATCCTGGAACTGCTTGCTGCACATCAGAAGTTCATAATTACTGCAGATCAATACAGGAATTGCCTATAGAGATCGAACAGAAGACAGCTTCATTTGATGGCTGCTGTTTTTTAATGTCTTCAAAGAATTGATGCATATTTCAATTTAAAACAGTTAACTTTGACTTTAGGGTTTTAGGGTTTGTGTCTGTCAGCTCTACCAGAACTGCAAAGAAAAGTTATTTTATGCAAGTCTCTAATTACCAAGATTTTTATATAAGCTTGTGAGACAACAAAGTAAGCTTTATAATGTTTGCAACAGCATGTGCCTGTAAAATCAGATGCATGAAACAATATTGTATTGGTCAAAATGTGATTAATGTAAAAAGAAAGTGATCTGTAAAACCCAACTGGAAAAGAATGCAAAGAAATCATTAAACAAATAAAAGATTTTGAAAAAAAAAGAAAAAAAAAAGGTGAAAAACTACATAAAAAAAACTAAAAAGATATAAATACAAATACATACAGATACAAATATATATATAAAAAAAATAACTGTTGAAAAATAAAATAAAAATTGCATAGAATACAATAAAGAAAATATCTAAAAAAAACAAGAAAAAAAAAACATCAAATTAATTTCTGTTTTTTTTTGTTGTTGTTTTTTTTAAAGGAGCAAACTTTACTCCATACACCATGGCACCAGGCTCAGTTTTACTACATATTTCTCCATTGGTTTGCCTTAAAATCTAAGGTGTAACAGAACACAAATAGTGGAGCAAGTTTTCAGGACGTTTACAATAAAAGAAAAAAAAAATCATTCCTCTAATTAAACCATGCTGTAATGGAATCTGATACGAATCTTAAAAATGTACCAAACTGAATCGAGTTTTGGTCAAACTCATAAAACATTAAAGGAACGAGGAACTAGAATAGTTCCTCGTTCCTCGATACTAGAAAAGTAATTTACAGTTAATATAAACAAGTTATACTTGAATGCATCATAGATTTAAAATGTGCCTAAATTATTTTGAGCAAGTGAAGCCTGTAGGGAAACGAAGAGACTCATCTTTTCTAGCTCTACATTTTTTATGGCTTTTTGCCCGATTTAATTGTAAGCAAGGGAAAACCACAGACAACAAAGACTCATCTCCCATTTAGCAATAAATATGATGATATCCAAGAGATTTAGGAAAAGAAAAATACGAAGGCCAATGAGTAAAAAATAAAAGTGGGGTATCTTAGGGTTTTTTCTGCTTAGTTTAATTAATGGAACAATGAATTTTGCTCTTAGCCTCTAAATCCTGAAGGAGAAAGTCCAGCCATCAGTGTTTGACCTTAACCTCAAGCACACTTGAGTTATACACTTAAACAGGCCGTTCAGCCTAGAGATCCCTCCCAGTGTGACTGCACATGTGTTTATAAGAGGGCAGTTTCTCATTCCCATAAGGTCAGACTGGTGTGGAATACCTTATTTCCCTTAATAAAATAAACTAAATTATCAAAATTGTATTTTGTTTTTACTTTAATGAGGTGTTGATGTCCTTTAATATAAATGTAAATTTTTTCCAGTTTCTATAAACCCCTTGGTACTCATTTCAGTGTTTATTTCTCTTTAAAGCATCGATCAGAACACCATTTATCTTTTTATCTTTGTTGTTGCTCATCTGTTGCCGGTGTCTTTGTTTAAAAAGTTCAAAAACTTTATTTAATTTAAAAAAAAATTGTTTAATATTAAACTACAACAGAGAGTGCCCAGAGTTAATTGTGCATTTCAAACAAACACAAAATCATCTAGACATTTTATGCCATGTGGACCTGGCAAAAAGCCCCAAACGCTGGGAATCAAAGTGAAAAAAATAAATAAATAAAAGAAAGAAACGGGACAGCGACTGAATTATAATGGAGACCTTGTCTCCCTGGAGGAAGCTGACAGCAGCGCTCTCTCTATCATTGACCATCTCTCTCTTTTTTTGCATCTGAACTGGTGTCTGTTTTGCCTCATGTCCAGCCAGCATTGGTATTCCCTTCTATTTGTCTGTTATGTGACTGAAATCAAATCCGTCTGATTTGACAAAAACCTGAGAAGGGAAAGGATCCGGATATTAAATTGGTTCAAAGAATTAGTCATGAATGTGTTTTTATAAAAAAGGAATCAAACTCAATTAAATCTACTTTCATTTGCCTGACTTTATTAGCCGAGGTTGGCTAATTAATTAAATCCTTAATTAAATCTTTCAGCAAACTGAGATTAGGGTGTGACAACTACTGACTGAGTTGGTTGTTCGTCTTCAATAAATGACTTTTTGTTTTCTCCAGAGCAATCACGCTGATGTCTGTCTAGACAGAGTTGCCTTACAGTTTCGCTGGAGCAAACCCTGAGGGGGGGTGGGGTGGGCTCAAGGTTTTTTATGCACTTACAGTACAAGGAAGAGCACAAGAGCTTTTTGGGGAAAAAAAAGCCAACAAGCGTTCCAGCTGTTATTAACTTGCCGCTAGCAGGCTCTGTCTGAATGCTCACTGAATAAGAGAGGAGGGAAGTTCAGCGTGGGGTCACTGGTTCAAAAAGTGGTTATTACTCTCCTACACGGGAGAACAGAGACATATTCAGTCGCTGATAATATGCACTCACTTCAACACATAGCCTGCATATAGCTAGGGCTGGTGGTGCATGTCAGAGCGGCTACATAGAAACACTGATAGCTCTATTGTCATCCAGAGGCCTCTGTTCCATGAGACGAGTCAGACTAGACATGCATGTAACTGAACTAGACTGCTTAGGAACAGATCTGAATGGTGGGAGCACTTACCTTCATGTTGGACTTTGACTATAAATCATATCACAAATATATGTTACAAATTTTAAGGTTTTAATATTCCTAAAGCTTAAATATACCAAACATGGCTGGTTGAAAACAAGGATAAATGATTAAGCCAATAATAATCAACAGGTAATGTTTCTAATTGATTTAAATGAAGTATAAATCAATGTTTCTCTACTATTAATTTAACTCCTCAGAGCATAGTTGGTAAATTATCTGTGTTATAATCACTTAATAATGCAATGATACCACATGTCTGTAACCTGAACAGAGAAGATGTAAGCTGATTTAAATCAGACTAAATTTGTGCACATTAATCACTTTGCATTGAGCAGTTCTTTTTTAAAAATACATATATTTTTAATATTATTGGTTCGCTGTTACAGTAAGTTTATGAAGTATGAATAAAAAAAGGAGAGAGATGTACTTATTATTAGCTCTAGAGAGATTTTTGTCTAAGAAAAGTGTTTGGATGTTTTTTTTTATTAACCTTAGGTCACAGATATCTTACAAAATTGAAGTTTTTTAGAAGAGTTTAGCTTTTTGGCAGAATTTATAAGAGTAAACATTAAAAAAAAAAATGTCAGCAAGAACAGTTTATCCTGGAGTGTTATGATATGAACTATACATAAACTACTGTCAAACCTTCTCAACCATAAAGAAAAATGACCTTGGTCAACCAAACATAGAAATCAAGGATCATCATTATCATGTCTAGTTTGGTGTAATCTAGAATTAGTCAGTGTTTCCAGCACTGCTCCTGCAGGTTTAGAGGTTTCTCTGCTTCAGCACAGCTGATTTCCACTGATGAACAGGATTTTGCTGAAGAGCAATCATCAGAATCAGTTTCATGAGTTTCATTCTTTGTAGATGAGTAACTTTGTCATTTACATTTGAAAGTAAAGATTAAAGAAGCTTTCCTTTAAATAAGGAGAGACAGTTACTGAGTCTTTATTGGCGGATAATTGTAATTAACATGAAAAATATCTAATGTCTACTACTACATGCATTAACCATTATTAAGTGTTGTCGTTTTATCATCCTATGTTCGTGATTAGCATGTTAAGAAAGTTCTAGCATGCTCTATAACAGAAGTCAAAAACTAATAAGATATCTGAGCTGTGAAATTCAGGAATTCAGCCTTCCTGTTATGTGATAAAAGTCTTGCTCTCTCTTCTAGCAGCAGCATTAATAAAAGGCTACCACATCATCACAGCAAATAAAGTCTCCATTTTACATCTTTTCTTTGTTGTGAATCCTCTGATGTGATTTTTAAGAAATTAATTGATATTGAGAACAGCTAACTTAGAGCCTAGACAGCTTAGACAGAAATATATATAGTAGATAGTCCAGCCTCCATGTCTACTGTCTTGTCATTTGGGGCCAATTGAGCTGAAAATGATCTGATTCTCTTAACCAGACAATATTTGAGTATATTTCTTGAACTTATTATTTAGATTAAATGTGATCAATCGATTATTGAAATAATTGTCAACTAATCTATTCATTGATTAATGATTAACTGGAGTATAATGACTGTACAACATGTGTTTAGCTGACAGAGTGACCCACAGAGCAGTAATTATACCAAATTTAATAAAAAAAATGTTTTTAAAAAGTTTTTGTTTTTGTTTTTAAAAAAATAACTCTTTGAGGAATCCTTTGCTGTTCAATTATTAATTGATCAATCAAAAAATAACCACAGATTAATCGAGACATTAGAGTGAAATTTTGTAGAATTAATTGTTCAAATTGAAAGAGAAAAAGATATTAAAAAAAACTGCCAAGTTAAATGACAATCTAAACTGTAGAAAACGTTAGCGCATTTTACAATACTGAGTCTAGGGTAACGTAACAGTAAATCCTGGAGGTCAACGTTGGAAGTCTGGAAATCAATGCTACAAGACTTAGCATTGAAACATGATGCAGTGTTTAGGGCGGGGATGAAGAGCATAAAACAAATAAACCTCAAACTTAACCAAAGAAACAGAGAAGCAACCTTCAAATATAGAGGTGCAGTAAAGTCAGAGAGAGCAGCAATGAACAGTGCAAAGATTGAAGAGGAAAGATGGAGGAAGAGTGACAGCTGAATGAATTCCTCACAATCCATCCGCTCTGCAGCCATCGCTTCTTACCATCTCTATAAACATTATGCAAATGTCTGTGCCGCCGTGCAGCGAGCTTTAATGTGATGCTGGCGGTAACAGAAAGCAGTAATCATGTTTAAGGAGTATGGGTGGAGAAATCAAACAAGGGTATTTATTATCCGGCGATCCCTAATCCGATAAGCAGTCATCACTTTACTCTGCAGCAATGCCTTCAAATTTAAAAAAAAAAGGAAACGCTCCCTGCTGCACAGCAGCGAGAGCCTCAGATGAAATTTTTGTCCCCCCTCTCTCTCTCTCTCTCTCTCTCTCTCTTGCATGTGAACCCAGACAAATCTGGATTTAGCTTTGTTATTGTGTCTGTCTAGTTGTGGGTAATTAAATGTAGCTGATAATTTGATCTTTTTTGTCTTCTGTCTTTTTTGTTCTTTTCTCAGAGCTGCTGTGCTAGATTACACTATATGTGTGTGTGTGTGTGCATGTGTGTGAGCCGACTTGTGATGCCATAAAAGGCTGCAGCTAGACATCTTCCAATTAGAAGGGTAAACAAAGGAATGTGTTGAATAGCCGCTTTACCCCAGAGGAGATGGAGACAGAAAAGGAGAAGGAGACAAAGATTGACTCAGAGCAGACACAAATTACAAACAGTGGCAGCTACATTGTTTGATTTGCCCTCTACTTGTTTTTCAATGATTTTACTGCTTCTTCTCCATTTTAGAACTACGTCTCATTCACATTCGCACGGACCTCTTGGGACAAGATAAAGCTGCACAGTAAAAGTTTTAAAGCCAAATCATTTATCAGTGGTTTGGTCAGATTGAGCTTTTTTCTTTATTTTATACTCTGCCAAAGAAACAGTTGCTAATAAACAGCTATTTAAAACTGCAGGGCAGACAGAGTAATCAGGCAGTAAGAAGGGATGAGGGGATGGAGAGAGCAGGGAGGGACGCAGACAGGAAACAATCCATCAAATGTCCTCCCCTTTACCCCATCTCATCCTCCTTTTCTTGCTTTATTAAACTTCCTCGCTGTTGACCCTTGACCTCGATGTTCTAAGCTCTCTGTGAGTTCCCAAAGTAAAAGGCTTTTCCTACTGAGCTCACTGAGGGTTTGGAAACATTTTATCTGTCACACTAAAGGTTAGTCCGTAAAAAAGGTTTCATGATGAAACCTTTTACATTTGGACTGTTCACACATGACAATTTTTATTTGTTTTGTTGAGATTTTATATGATAAACCAACTTAAGGTAAATGACAGTGATGATAAAAACTTTCTTTAGTAGTTATATCTTCTAGATGCAGTCAGTTACTTGTTAAAATCAGTTGGATTTCCACGGATAGAAAACTTTAATTAATCAGTCTTTATGATTTGATTGGATTGTCTCTTGAGATAACATGTTGTACAATTATGCGATATAAATAAACCATATTAAATTGATAGTTTGGCAAGAATAAGTTGTTGTGCATTGTATTCAGCCCTCTAATTCATAGAAAAGAGGGGAAAAAAACTACTTTCTCATTAAACCATGCAGTTTAAGTCCAATGATTCACCCAATGAGTCCAATTGTGTTTTGTTTAAAAGTAGCATAAATCCAGAGCAAAAAAAGACAGTAATGGTAGGGGAAGCTGATAGAGGCTGCAAAAGGCTTGGGAGGAGGTCCTCTTTCCAGCAGTAAAACAACCATATATAGTCAGAGAAAGAATGGTTTAATATATTCATTGTCCTAAATCAGTTCAATAACTGCTGCCTTCTGTCCGTCTTCTATATCACTTATAGTCTGAGTCAGGGGGGCTGATGCCTATCTCCCATAGTGGTTACACCCTGGGATTTCTTCTTAAGGTATTTTTTGAAGAAGAAGTGGAAAAAGTTTTAGTCTCATCCTTGGCAAAGTTGCTCAAGGCAAACTCCAATACACTTACAGCTGTTATTTCTACAAAAAGTGCTTTGAGTTATTATTATTATCATATTTTTTTTAAATGTATCCTTTTCTTCCAACTACCGGGTCCATAAGCTATCAGCTAAAACGTATGATTTCAATGTGTGAAAGTGGTAAAAAGGTTAAAGGCTATTTATACTTTGCAAGGCCTCCAGAAGTTCAATTGAGAGTCAGAGAGCTGTTCTCCCAGTTTAGTGAGGAAATTCTTATTGGCCTGCAGAGAACCCCAACCTTGTCGCTATCCATCTCATTCTTGCCAAAGGAACTGTGCCAGTAAGCCAGACTTTATCACCATTGCCTTATCGGCCAAAAACAGTGCACTCAACCACACTTATTCTTGTGTATGTATGCAAAACCTCAGCCTGTGATGGCCTAAGGGTTTATGTGTTTACGGTTGCAGCAAGTCAATGCCAGTTAGTTCAAGACAGGTGTTCCACAATCACAAAGAGCTAGAAAGGTGCACTGTCCCTATTTGAACAAATGTGATAAAGTCCCCCTGAATGGCTGCACGAATATCCAAGCACTAACAACATCTCCTAAAGTTTCCACGCTGATAATGTTCCAAAAGCTGTTATCCGTCCATCTCCATGCATCTGTCCTCTCTAATCCCTCTTTCCAAATTCTGTCGGCAGTCTGGCAGGGAAAGGGTGACAAAAAAAGGAGGGAAAGAGATAGAAACAAAATCGGAAATGGCAAGACTCTTAGCTGGCATGAAAGCTGTTTGGACAGATATAGGAGGATGCGGAGAGCCCTCTCGTCTCCAGTCTCCCCCCTTTCTCTAAGCTGACTCCACTCCCTCCTCTATCTCTTTTGATCAGTCAGTGGGACTAACTCCATCATGCCTCATGCATTCTGTTTTTTCTCTTTTGGAAATGTGATTTGAAATATTAATTAGATATAGCACTGGTTGCTGAAATTACGGTTGCTTACTCGTAAGCACCGGTTGCAAAGAGCAGATGAAAAACAAGATACAGAGAATATATCTTTAAAAGCTAACAAAATACTAACCTGACTCCGCCAGATGGATTTGCTCAGCATATCCATCTGAAAACCTTCCATTGAAGTAATTTTGGGAAGGGGCGAAAATACTGGTTAGCTGATTGGCCTATGTTGGTGCTAGACGGGCCAAATAAACCAATCAGATCAACGAAGCATATGACGTACTAACAGAGCGACGACGAAAACACAATTGATAGATCAAACTCTTGCCGAAACCAGTCGGGAGAAGAGCAAAAACATCTTTTCCTCTGAGAAAAGCCTCCAGAGCAGTGTTTTGCTTTTCTTTCAATGAAGAAACACTCTGTAATTCCAATAAAACTTGCTCGATAGCCACGCTAACGCTAGTTTCATCGGCTGAAGCCGCCATGTTCTTTAGACTGAACTGTCGCGCTTCTCGTTGCGTCACACCTCAACCCGCCTCAAAGCCAACGCTGATTGGACGTTCGTTTGGTGAATGGCTCCAAATTTTCTTCAATGGAGAGTCTCCAGACTGATCTGCGAGTGAAACCTTGAAAGCTCGCGAGATCAGGATGGTCTCACGAGGCTAACGAATTACCCCATGAATTTACACTATTTTGCCAATAGGATTTGCTCTAACCTCCACAACATTGTATTGAGGTGGTTTCAGTCCTTTACGCCACAGGTGTACAAACCATGCACCTTGGCATAAAGTCTGCTTCCAAAAACTCTAGGGAAAGTGTCAGCCATTCTAAGGTTCTTGGTGAAACGTCATCAGATGATGAGAAGGTTATCAGTAAAAGTTATTATCAGGAAATTTTTACTTGTACTACTCTATAACAAACTGGGGGAAATTGGAACAACAGCACAGTATCCACATAGGGATAGAGTAAGCTACAAACAGGGTGGTCAGTAAATAATGAGCTTCTAGAAGTTATTTTTCCTACAAACCTCACAAGGCTAAACCCTGTAGTCCCAAAAGAAAGAAAATCATATTACTTTACAATACCAAGACACCTTAGGGAATTTCATTCTCTAAACTAAACTATTTTGGGAAGGCCCTTTCCTGCTCAGTCATGACTTAACACAAATGCACGTAGCAAAATCTACTGAGACAAGGAGTTAAGAGTGGAAGATATTGACTGGTCTGCACAGAGCTCTGACCTCATCTCAAAAAGGCACCTTAGAGGGTTGACTTCTCATCCAACATCAATGTCTGACCATAACGACACTCTCCTGAAATATACATATAAACATATTTCTAAACCTTTCAGAAGGGTTGAATCTGCTGTAGCAGCCACTGTCATTCTAAAAACAAGATTTCTTATTTGGCTTTGCTTGTTTTTCTTATGCCCAAAGCCAGTTAAGAAGTTTCTTGTGTAAAACCCTGACAGTAAAATCCCTATTATCATTTTTTGGCAGATTAAGGTGATTGGCCTGTCCTGAGATTACCTATTGACTGTAATCTGGCTAATGGATACTAATTCCCAAAAAAAAGAAAAGAAAAAGCAAAAACAGATCCATTTAAAGATTTTTGTCCAACCTTTAACTAAACTATATATCCAAAGTACAGCTGAGCCAAAAAGAAAAATGTGTCTAATACCTATCACATTATACCACCACTGACACTTCATTGTTTATTGCTCTCCACAGTCCGTCCATCCAATTATTCCATCCATCATCTGTGCGATCTAATCTTCCATTCAGACGTCCTTTGTGCATTGTAATCTGCTGTAATCTGATGGATTAACCTCAGCACTCTGGCTCATCAGTTGATCGTTCCCCTTCGGTGCTGTACAGTTGTAACCCAGGCAGCGCGCTTGTGTTCCCTTTTTGTTTCCACTGGTCCATATCACAGCGGATAAAAAAGTCGGGTCTATGAAAATATGAGAGCCAGTTTTTGTATGATAAAGTTTCTTGGCCTCACATAGAAAAGCAAGAATGTAATATATATACATATATATATGTATATGTATATATATATAAATAGAGGGGAAATGCTAAACAAATAATCTAATAAAACTTAGACAGACAGCTACATGCACATACCAAACCTAGAATTAAAAATTCAAAGGAAGACCACGTCTCTTGGTTACAGAGATAAGGAAGTTAATTAGAAAGTGCATGTAACAAAGGACACCTTGACACCACAGGAAAAGTGTGACTGACAGAACACGGGTATCAAGCTCTGACAATATAGTGTAACAGAAGGGCAAAGCATTATTAAATCGGATACAACATCAGCGCAGAGTGAAATCATCTCAACAGTTATATTAATGCTTCCATAACAGACCTGTGTGTTCTGGTTCAAATTGCTTATCACTACACATTAGTCATATTCCAGAAATTAAAATAGCATTGATAATGTATTTATTTCAGTAATCCAATTCACTTAGCAAAAAACCTACTTTAATTACACATAGACTGTTTTTTAGAGGTTTAATTCTGTTAATGAAACAAATGATTTCATGCTTACAGCTAATGGAAAAACATGACATCTAAGATTACAATATTATGTTGGAAAAAAATAGTTTTGATACAAAAATATGGTTTTAATGAAATGAAGGCTTAATAATTCTTTAAAGGTTAATTTTTTAATCTTGTCATTTAATGAAAACATATCTTGTTAAAACACAATTTAATAATTATACCTGCCCTGCACATTGGATTAATGTGTTTTATGGGATACGACTTAAGGATGAAAAATGTATTTTTGTTTTGTTATTGTTTTTTTGTATTTATTTATCATAATAAGACTGGAGATTTATCATTAAAATGTGTGATTATCATGATTATGTAGAGGATGTTTATAAACCATCATATTTTAACTGATTATTTTCCGTTAGAGCATCAATCATGATAAAAAATTACGTTTTCTTAATAAGGTGACTGATTTCCAATGTCTAGCTTTGCTAAAGCTTGAGTATTTCAAATAAGTTTTACATATTCTGACCTCTCTTTAGGATATTAGAAGACAGAAACTGTTGTTGATTTAAATATATCTTTCTAACCTTCTTGCAATGATCATGTTTTTAGGGTTAAAGGTGACAATAAACTGCATATAAGAGATCCATCATTCTAAAACAGGGTTTTTCTTATAATATACACTTAATGACAGTAGGGATGGAATTTATATTTATTAAATCAATTCTCTCTGCATATTAGTTCTCATTACAGCATCAGTAAAACTGTGAATTTGTGTTTTTTTCGTAAACAAGAAAGCCACTTATCTCAGACCTGGGTTTTTTAAAAGGCTTCCAAAATCTCAGCATCCAACTGTCCCATCATTGTGAAATGTTGGCTTCTAAAAATAATAAAAAGAAATCCATCTTTGCAGCAATTCAATCACCCTTTCTATTATCTATGGAAAGTCTTGCTCTCTCTCACTTTCTCACAGTAACCTAAAACCATTTATAGAAAATCAGAATTTCCTGTTTAATGTCTCTATTTTCCTCTTCCTTTATTCTTAAACACATCATTGATGGCAAAATGATGTAATTTACTGCCACAGTAACCGCATCTAAAAGGGAGTGTTGATTTAAAGCTGATAAGGTAGGGTTCGAATTTTCAGAAAATATAAAATAAAATGGAATGAAAACTAATTTTATTTCAGCAGAGCTCAGCATTATATATGGACAACACCAGTATATCTTAATAAGTGAGTCATTTTGTCCATTAGTCAAAGATAACAGAGCCATTTACAGACAGACTTTCAGACATTATCAGATTTTCCTTGCTCTTTCCTTCCCCACTCATCTATTTTATCACGTCTTTCTCCTCTCAGTTTTCCTCCCATCACTTGTCTTTGCAACTCATCCCTCCCTTTTCATGCCCCCTTCTCTCTGCGCTCTTTCTTTCTTCTATTGTCCCTCCATATGACTCCTAACATCAGGCATCCTGCCAAGTCACTGTACACTTCAATTAGAGGGGAAACCTTCACATACACACACACACCAGCTGAGTGCTTTGTATGCTTCCTAGGGAAAAACCAAAAGGCTGAAGAGAGACACAGGGTGTGTGTGTGGGTGTGTGTGTTCTCAGAGCCAGCAGGTGGAGCGTGTCCTCCTGAGTGTGACTTTGATATCAGTCTTGGTAATCTAAGTCATTCTCTCTGCTGTGTACAGATACAATAGAGGTAAGAAGACACATAGATACGCACACACACAAAAACAAAAACACACCAGATGGCCGAATATTAGGTCTTTGTCCTTCCCTTTTTTTTACAGCTATCAACCTTGTTATATTTACTCTCGATGCCTCATCTGTCCAGCTAATACACATGTTTGTTTCCCCCATGAGAAACACTAAATTAGTTATGAAATATTAACAAATGAACTTATTCAAGACATTTTTACTTGTATGAGGACGCAGAAAACTACAGAATGTATACTGGAAAAAAAAGAGCAGGGGGAAAAGGAGCACGAGTGTAAAAAGTAACACAATGATGGCAGCATCGGTTTTAACATGACAGCAAGTCATAAAAAACCAACACAGGAAAAGGGAGCGTTCATGCTAGACAGAGAAAAGGCTGGACAGGTTTGTTCCACTACATCGCAACACAAAGCTGTGATGATGATAAAATATTGATGTCATTGCTCAATGAAAACCAAAATGCCAAATATGCAAAATAAAAAACATTAAAATAAAAATGGTGTAACAGAAACAAAGGAACAAGGTTACCAACATGAAAATTGCACTCTGGAGGTTGATGTCTTAATCGAGGGAGATTATTACAATACACACTGCCTTCTAATTACTAAACATACTATACATTATCTTATAATAGATTTTACATACATAGTTCTTGTCCATCTATCCACCCATTTTCCGTTACGCTTATCCTAGGGGTAGGGGTGCTGGTGCCTATCTCCAGCTGTATATCGGCGAGACGGGGGGTACACCCCCCAACCAACCGAGGGGGTGTACCCCCAGGTCACCAGTACATTGCAGGGCAACACAAAGACAAATAACCATTCACACACACACTCACATCTAAGGAGAATCTAGAGAAGCCAATTAATCTAACAGTCATGTTTGGGACTGTGGGATGATGTTGAGGAGAACATGCAAACTCCATGCAGAAAGACTCCAGGGAATTGAACCCAGAGCCTTGTTGCTGCAAGGCAGTAGTGCTACCCACTCTTCCACTAGTGACTGGCTGGATGTGCTCTCTTCATCCTCTGACATGGGAGCTGGCTCAGATCTTGTATGCCTTGCTGTGTGTTTTCTGGACGGGGCCGCCTTTTACATTTGCCTTTTGTATCTCTGGTTATGTCTCCTTGAACCCCAGTCGGCCTCAAAAGATGGCCGCTCAAAGATGGTTCTGCTGCAGGCTTCTTCCTGTCAAAAGGGAGTTTTTCCTTTCCACTGTCGATGGTGAAGGATTGCCTTCGAGTCAAGGAGTCGATCAACTGGTTTTCCTTAAATAGAAAACTTTGAATCAATTTAAATGTATTATCTGGTGAACTGTAAAGTGCCTTAAGATGACAAGTGTTGTGAACTGGCGCTATAAAAATAAACTAAATTATCACATGCTAACTGTTATTGAGCCAAACTTTAGAGCATATAAGGTCTTTGCCTTGTCTAGGTCTCGGTTGGTGCAGTCTTAACTACAACACTAACATTTTCCTTTCTACCTAGTTTGGATCTTGTGAAAGTGTGGAGCTTTCACATGAAGGTCAAGGTTCATTTCATCACAAATTTGTTTAATAGTGCTTGAAATGTACACCTGTAATAGACACCATGAGCATAATTTTGTGATTTAACGCAACCACCAGTTGTAAAACCTGCTCAGTCCCAAAGAGGACGTGTCTCTCAGTAAAATGCAGCCTTCTGACACATCCGAATCAAACAGAGAATATACAGATCTATTTTAGTTCACTGAATCATTTGAACGACTATTACATGAGAACTCGTCCATTCCCATCCACAGTAAGAGTACCGACCATGTTTGAAGCAGAAGGTTGTTGAAGTCCCACCAGAGTGAAGAGGTAAAAGTGCCTAGTTTGCTCTGCCCTTGATGACTCCCTAAAACCTGCACTAATAGGGGTTTAAAATGATATACAACTAAGGCTGCATGTGAAAGACAGAAAAAATAACCAGTGTGTGGGCAGGAGAGGGGATGCGTCGAGTTAAGGGTCATTGTCCTTGATTGCAGAGGCCACTCAAGGCATTAGATGTTCGTGCTGCAATCACAATGCTCAGAAGTGCCCAAATCAAAAATCAGGCAGCTTCTTGAGAGCAGGCAATCAATATTATAAACATCATCAGGGACAATGCTCTCACTCACTGAGACACACACTGTCTCTCAGTGTCAACCTTCTTATGATCCATTTCATTATGTCTCCTTAACCTCAAAGCAGCTTTCAGGGTTTCTATCTGCATCTCCTCCTTATTAACATATGATGGCTGAGCTGCAAGCTGTCCTTGTGCCTGGCTGGTGAGCTGACATGGAGTTGGACTAAAGCACATTAAAAAGATAAGGTTATGAAAGAAAAGGAAAAAAAACACATGTGGAAAGGGGTTGTGTCAAATGATCGACCTTTCTCAGGGTGAAGAGAGTTTATAATAACTAGCAGTTATCTTAAAGTAACACTTTAAAAGCCTTTAGAAAAAGTAGACAAACCACCTACTTAGTGTCAAATGTGTCATTTAAATTCATTCATCTAGCACTATGGCAAGCAGTTTGTGCATTAAATTAGTATCAGCCATTTCTTTCTCCTTCTTCATCCTAGTCATTGCTTTGAAGTTATAGTTTAAAACGCTTATATGTTTGCAATTCAATAAACATTTCAATTCAATTCAGTTTATTTATATAGCGCCAATTCACAACACGTCATCTCAAGTCACTTTACATTTCAACCAAATCATACAGTCAAATTGTCTCAAATTTCTGTTCTTTTATTAAATATTAGCACAACCAGACCAGTTCTATTTTTAGATTTAAAATCGTTAAAGAATTAAAGCTTATACTCTCCATGTGTTAACTAGTGATCGAAGTATAATATTTTTTTTTTATAACAGTGGTACAGTTAAACAAGAAAACTAACCAGTAGCCACTAACTAGTACAACTTACTTACTTTAGAATAGTATTGCATTTTTAGCTCCTATATTATCCAATAGAGCATAACAGAATAGAGCATAAAAGAACAATTTTTTTATTCATAAGTCACTGGTAAAGCTAAAAATGTTTGCTTATAACAGCAATAGAAATGTTGCCCCTGCATGCAGACCAAAACAAATCATTTGTTAAGTATTTAAATTTATTTATTACTATTTTGGTTTTTAGAAATTGATGCAGTTTGTTCTATCATGCATGTAGAATAATCTTGATCTGTATTTCTGATCATGACGGAGGGTGGCTGTTCAATATGGAGCCGATAGGAAAAAGGCTTTTATTTACTAAGGAAATGGGCGACGCAGCGAGAAAGGAGTCGGTATCAGTGAGCAAAAAAAAATGCATGCCAGTAAAATGAAAGCCTTCTCCGTGTTCTAGCTTACAGATAACTAAATTTATCTAAACTATAACTAAAATAGCGAAAGTTTCTCACAATGATGTCCAGTTAAATACTAAAATATCAATACCTACCAGAACTTTAGCCTTGAAAATCAATTCTAAAATCCAAATACCGATACTATCAATTCGTGTACTAACAATAAAATTACCTAAAACCAGGCGTTTGGTAGGGATTCCATTTTCTTCTGCATGGTTAGGACGTAATATGTCAGTAGGTAATGCCAAGAGCAGCATGCTGCTTCTGCTCAGTCACTCACTGACTTCAGCCAAGATCCAACCTATGATCATTTGTAGGAAAACAGTGAGAATTTGTTGCAACAAAACAGCTTTGTGAAACAGCTCAGGTTAGACCAGAACACTGAATATGCAGCGTTAATGATGATGAGGTGAGCACCATGTCAGGCGCGACGTAGACGCTTCAGGCAGGTACCATCAAGGTACAGAGGGAGAAAATATGGAGCTTTGAACCAACTTAAGTACTGTTGCATTTTTTTATATCAAAAGTTGTTATAAAACAAAATAAAATGGGCTTTATGCTACAACAAACATAGTAATGAGTTCAGCTTAGAGTAATGTGTATCACTGTGGTCGTCTTATTCAAGCATAGAGGCGAGATTTAATTTAGATTCCTAAAATAATGAATAATTAAAAGCAGATTATATTGGATGGGTGTCATTAGATCATAAAGACTTTTATTTTACTAAAACATCTATGGTAAACTTTACAAAGAATATTGTACATGTTCAACAATAGCAGTTTATGAAAGGTGCTTACTATCATTTACTGTCCAATTTGCAATAACTGATACATTAATAATTCAAACCTAAGTATTGCCAATTTGGACAATTATTCCACAAAAGTTAAAAAACAATCCACGGGAATTTGTTTCCAAGTTTGAAGAACTTTCTCTTCCCATCCAGGAAGCTTTTTAAATTTAAAATGTGACATTTATTTTCAAAAATGGACAATTATTGTGGCATTTATTCATTTGATTAAATATTTAAATGGCAATTCTAACTGGAACACTTATATGTTATAAAACATTGAAATCTTCTGTCGTTAAAATTGAATGTTTGATAATTCACTATTGTAGTTAAAATTGCCAAATAACATGCCTTATAATGGAAACTGTGGCTCTGTATGATAACGTTTTAAGCCTTGTTTAATGGTAAAGGTGCTAACTAGATTAAACCAGTTAGTCGCTGACTTCCTGTTTGAGCTTCAAATTGTAGAAGAATTATTGTCACATAATTTCTAAAGTTGACCGTATTTTGGCTGCATAGTACCTGACAATTCCTGTCAACATTAATGTGTAATTTTAGTTAACAAGGTGACCTTAATGCTAAAATGGCTTGCCATACAGTATGGGGCCTTTTTTCTCTTCATTTTGGCTTCAGCGGCAATAATTGTCCCGTGGACGGATTGATGGATTGGGCACACGAGCCCACTGCTTCCATCTAAAGAGAAAATCCCACAAATAGTGTTTCATGGTGTCAGACGCAGTTGACACGCAGATTTTCCTCACACGAGACATCAGAGAATACGCATCTTAGTCGTGACAGACCCCATTGAGTGTGAAGTGTGCCATGTGTGACTGATAAGGCAACAGACGGACGGTGTGTACGTATTAGTGTATGGGAGTGAGCGTGCGTATTAATGTCTGGACAGATGGGACGGTCTAGAGGAACAGTTGATGAAGGCTTTACACTGCAGCTGCCCCTTTCTCTTCCTCTTTGCAGCAAACACACATTCGGACCCCCCCCCCAAAAAAAGAGAGATGAAAAAAACCCTCTCCTGGCACTGTTTGTGTGCATGAGTGCAGAGGGGCTGTTTGTGCAGCAGCTGCCCTGGCATCAGGTGGAACTCTCCGAGTCTACATGAAGAAAGCACAGCTGCTGTAGTATGTAAACGCACATTACTTCCTACACTAAACACTGCACACAGTAATCATGGTGATCTCCCACATTCCAACATCCTGCAGGGAGGGTGACATTCCCTATAATATACATCTCAGAGAAGCGCATACCTCACACTGAGTGTATCTTTCTCACCATGTGCCCTTTAATCTAATCTACGCTCATACATTCACACCCACACAGAGTGCCTTTGTTTCCTTAAAGCCAGATTAACTAAGCTGAAACAAGCACCCAAATACGTCAATATATTCCTAACCATGCCGTAGAAAGTGAAATATGCATAATTTCAGGGCAACACCCTTTAAAGCTGAGTGTCCTACACAGATTCATTGAGTTGAATCTTCTGTCCATGAAAACACACTGACACAGATCCAATCCGCCCAAGCAGACACACAGGCAGCTCCTGTATGCCAGTTGTTCTCCAGATGCCCGCCAGAGACAGGGACACATGTCCACCCATCTTCCCAGCCCTGTATCAGTGCAGACACATGGGATGCGAGGAGGTTAGCCAGCTTGAATCAGACCACTGGCACCTGACGCTGGTCATCAACCAAAACAGCTGTCTGGCTGCGAAGCTGGCTGTTGCTGAACTTCTGCATATGTGTGTGCCTCTGTTGTTTGTCAGGATCTGTGACCTCGCTTACCCTGATGTTGGGACACTGTGAGTCAGTGCTTGGACTAGAGCTGTCTGCATGGGTGAAAGCCTTAGATTTCTTGGGTCAGAAGGCTAACTTTGGCTTTTTTTCCTTTTGCTGAAGACTTTTCTTTTCACATTCAGAGTATTCATCCTGCAGCTACATGTGATTTACATCATGATTAAAGAAGCTCTTCCTGGAAGGCTGTGGGTGGATCAACATGATGGAAATTGAAAATGATGAAATCCAGGCACTATAAGTTTGCCACTTTAGTATTTTCTTTGTTTCTACATGCAGGGAAGGACATCACAAAGTGATCATGTGGTTAAATATCAGGGACTGAGAAACTGCTGTACTCAGTGGCAAAAATCTACTTAACTGACACAAATATAAACTGCTCCCTTTTCTCAACTCTATTCCACATCACTCTGCCACAATGGCAGCCAATGTCAAACACTTGAAGGGGTTTGTGTGAGTTAAAGCCATCTTTCAATAGATGGGCTTAGCTGTGATCTTTCCGCTCGTCTCTTGACATACGCAGAGCTTTCCCACTTATCAAAGATTCATTAGCACACTAATATATCCATCTAGGTTTCCACGCACATTGCCTGTCCATTAATGCTGAGCCGTATTCATCCGGAGGGACCGCCAGGATAACGCCCTGCTCAAGGACACAGGGGGTAATAATACACATAAAGCGATAGCCCATTTGGGAATTGAACCCCCAACCACAATGGCACATTAGCCACAGCTGCCTCTAATAAGTGATGAGGCCAGCTTTATATCAGCCTCCGTCTCAGAGGTCGATGAGATCCTGCTGGTTTCTGGGTCGCTTTATTCTATGGGTCTATTTCCCATTTTGTTTACAATGTAATGAAGCTGCTGGGGAATATAAGAACGGACAACTACAGATGCTTCCTCATACGTACAAGAGGGATGAACGGACATACGGATCCCTGTTGTCCAATTTGTAATTTTATCAATTTCCTGTATACACAAACCACTTGATATTCTGTGCCACATCACGTCAATTTCATTGCACACTTTTCTGCTTAATATAACCTCAATATCAGAATAAATGTGCCTAAAGGTCTGCTACCTATAACTATAATGATCTGGTTGATTTGAAATATACTGTGTAAGGAACAAAGTGTCTCTAAAGAGGAAGAATAATGACAAAAATTTCTGCTACCAGACAGAAAAAAAAAAAAACTTTGGGACTTGAGGTTCATTAACTGAATAAAAAGTGTCAGCTATGGCGTTGAATGGAGACGTGTGATTATTCTCAAAGTTCTCAGGCTTAATCATTGCTTATTTCAAACTTTTAGTAATTAAACAGGAAAAGATTTACATAAAACAGGTCTGAAAATGTCTGTCAACAAACATGTTCAGAAGCCTTTGTTCATTAGCCTTATTTTCATGACTGTTTTTAGCCCACTTTGATTAAATAAAGCCATGTTGTTCTTTTTTTTATGAAAACAGTGATCCAGTATTGTCCTGATTGCAAAGCTATTGTAACGATCTTCTTCTTACATTTACTAACTTACTTTTGACCATGACCATGTATGAAGAGGCAGCAGTGCACATGTCTTTTGATAAAGTAACTGGATTGTTTTATGGCTAAAGAAAATCCAAACCTATCAAAGGGTGTTTTTAATCTTATAGTGATAGGGATTTAGCAAAGATTAAAGCAGATTAAAGGTGTAGCCTTTATAAAGGTGTGTAATCTACTTCTAGGACCAAATAATGCCTTAGGAGCTTATATACAAAGGTAACAGCACTAGATGATTGTGTATGAGTTTGTTAAGTAAGGAGATATTGTGCCTGTAGACTTTAACAAAACAAAAAAAAACAAAAAAACAACAAGATTTTCTCACTAAGGAGTCTTACTTGCAAAGATTGACCTACAGTATAAGCAATTCGTGTCAAGGTGAGACTTTAGCAGACTAAAAAAGTTGCATAGTATACTGAGAACACCAGATTTAAGCATGAGAACTTTGTCTCTTTGTTATACCGATATTTGACTTGTCCGATTTTGTTGATGGAGTTAACTAAATATGAGTCATGCGCCACGTAGACAATGCTCTGCTACTTGAAATCAGCATTTTGGATTCTAGGAAGACAAACAACCCACACTAACAGTAGCTAATGAATGATTTATGAGCACTAAGGAGCAGACTAAGAATACCTTGAATAGCATTTTGTCAACAAGTGTCACTATAAGGTTGGCTGGATTATTTTACAGTGATTACAGATTCTTTAGAGCCAGGCTGCCAAACTCATTTTGATGTTGAGTCACATCGGCATCATCAAGGTTTTAAAACGGTTGGTTGCAACTGATTTAATAACATTTGGATTTCATAATTTTGTTTAATACACTGCGCTGGTATTAAGTCTCTACTCCCATTTGTGTTGCACTTTGAGACACTTTAAAAGAACATGTTCCTTTTCTCTGTGACATGATTTGCTTTGGATCAGAGTATAAAAAATGATTGGACCTAAAAACAGTGTTGCGCCAATGCCATTTTTTGACCCCAATATCATACCAATACCATCTGTTTGAAATTGATGTGTGTGTGTATGTATGAAGAACTGCATACTACTTGGATGTAAAATAATTGCCATCATGGCTTTGTCAAGCTGCTGCCTCTCTTTGTGAAGCAGGAAAAGACAATACAAAGTGAATCCAGTAGAACTTTTTATTGCCTACCTGGAATGGGTGACAATAGTTGATTAAACTTTTGGCTGTCAAAATGGTATCGTAATGGAAAACTATGAAAGATAAGGAAAGCATTGATATTTCTCTCTTTCTGCATTACTCTGATTAGTCCCAGCTTATTTAAAAGCATGGCCAATAACATTAGCTGTTTTATTAGACTGATGTGCAGTAATACAGTGATGCAGGCATGCCCAAAGTTGGTCCTCCATGTTCCTGCAGGTTTTTGAGGTTTCCCTTCTTTATCACAGCTGATTCTGATTATTGCGGTTCGGCAAAAGCCTGAAGACAGCAGAGAGGACCATCTGGGCCCCTCTTCCATCCAAAAGACACTTCATTCCAGCACTGCGAGTCCCGAGCTGGTAACATCATCTGTGACCTCTCACACCTCCACCATAGACTGTTCTCCCTGCTGCCCTCTTGGAAAGACGCTTTGCAGCATTTGCTGCAGAACCATCAGCTTTTTCCCTTTTGCCATCAGACAGCAAACTGTTGAGATGCTGATCAAGACTCTGCATCATACCTATAAGCATCGTATACCAACATCTCTGATTTTCTCATAACTCCTTTAAATAGCATACAACTCAACACAACTGTTCTACTCCATTTTGCATCCTATTAATTTTTTTTACACTGGACTGAACCTTTTCATATCAATGCCTTTTGCATCATTTAAACTGGTTTTCCTTTTCTCCTTCAATGTTTACATTCTGATCACTGCTGCACTTTATATATTGAAAGGTTCATTTCACTGTTGTAAGCTGCTCATTCACTGGTGAAAAAAGCTGTACGTATGCAAAATTTCACCTTGTATACAGAGTGTATACAAGATGACATTAAAATTTAAGTCTAAGTTAATTAGCAATCAATGTAAGTCAGCTGTGCTGGAGCAAGAAAACCTCTAAAACCTGCAGGACAGCGGCCCCTGAGGACAAACTTTGGGCATGCCTACTAATGGATGGACAACACTGAGAAAATCGGTACAACAGAGAAATACAGTTTGCCACACACACTGGCACACACATAAATGAGGTAAGGAAGTCTCTTGGGGGTAATTTGGAGGCATCAACCCCAAGTGACTCGAACAGAGAAGGAGCTGAAGGTGACATATAAGTGTTGGGAAGCGGAGAGTCCTTAAGACAGGAAAACTGTAAGACTCAAACACCAGGAGAGCAGAGGAGTACTAGAGGGGAGAGCAGGCTAATAATTCACTCAAACACTAGCACCGCTTAAAGCAGTAATTTTACCTTTGTTGGATTTATACACTGGTCTGCACTTGAAAGGCTCTTATAGCAGCTTGCATTTATAGCGACTATAACACAGCAGCTCTGCAACAGTCGTTCCCTCACACTTGTCGTATATATTCATGCACATCACAGCACCCGCAAACAGAAGCACTAATATCTGCTAATATCTTTTTGAGCAGGAGGTAGAAGAATGTGTGAAGTGAAAATGAAAATCTGTGTGCTTTAAAAAAAAGGCTTATAGGAAACAATTTGGACATGATTTCACTAAGGATGGAATTAAAGCGTTCAGGTGTTGAGCTCATCTGCAGATTACGAGTTAACATCGGAGGGCAAGTGAAACAATATTTCACACTCATTTACACATAAACAGGGAAACATGCAGCAGCTCGACGCAAAGATTATCAATCATCTCCCTCAGACTGCTGGGTATTTTTCTGCTGCATAACCAGCTCGGGCAGCGGATGCGCAGCTTCAATCATCGTCTGCCAGTCTAAATGCTAGTGCTAATTAGCATTCACATGCTAAATTACCTCCCATCCCATGTTTCCTGATTAGGCTTAATCATTCTGACAGCAGGTTTTACTGCTGGGCTCGCAGAGCCGATAGATCCATGGCCGTCTCAAACTCTAGGAAAGGATCCAAGGAAGGCTCATCCACTAAGTGTTAGGATGTGAGGGTTTGATACAGACACCTCGCTTAGTTTTCCTGTGTGTAGCTTATATTTTGTAGAACTTTGATTTTCTTTCTGTTACCCTACTTTATAAATACAAAACAACATCAAGTTTATTTGCTGTATGCCACATCTTTTAAACATTTTATCACCTCTTTTTTTTTCATCTCGTCATGTTAAAACCAGTTTGTTTTATAAGAATATATTGCGAAAGAAAAACAAAGAAAGGAAAAGCTAATATGTTGATTTATTTTATACATATTTCTACTGATTCAGGAT
Organism: Cyprinodon variegatus; assembly: GCF_000732505.1. Classification (NCBI taxonomy): domain Eukaryota; kingdom Metazoa; phylum Chordata; class Actinopteri; order Cyprinodontiformes; family Cyprinodontidae; genus Cyprinodon; species Cyprinodon variegatus. The sequence continues at coordinate 755,040 of NW_015150813.1, forward strand.
TCATTACTTTGTCAAACGTCTGTTTGTTGCACTTAACATTTTTTGTTTTTATTGGCGAATGTCTCTACCGGCTTTAAAAATCCACTTAATGAAATATTTGCCCATTTTTCTTTGCAAAACAAATCAAGCTCTGGCAGATTGTACAGACATTATCCATTTATTACATCTTTCAAGTTTGACCGCTTAAAAAGAGGAATGACAGGACTTTGACTAGGCCATGTTACAATGCTTTAATGAACCCCCTTTTAAATTGCAGCTCTGGCTGCCGTGCGTCAAACGCCGTGTGTCCCAGGTCCCGGGCCTAATTACATGATGGAAAAATTTCAGAAAATGCCTTCTCCTGAAAGTTTGAGCGAGCGTGGAGTGATTTTGCGGCAGGAAAATTAATGTGAGCATGGAGTGGACTTTAAGCGGAGCATCCTGGTGCAACTTTGAGAGGCGGAGCGAATGAGCGAACATTCTCCTGAGCGGGAATTGCGTGGGGCTCCGCTCTGTTCACATGCTCTGATTGTGACTCAATATCTTTCTTACCTTTATTCTTGCAACAGTAACAACAGTACTATCTAGCAATTTCATCATTGTTATTTAGAAATAATAGAGGAAACAGGGAAGACATGTTACAAAACGAACAATCTTCACTGCTATCATACTAAAGGGGAAAGAGTACATGTTGAGCATCTTGCCAAAGAGTGAATTAGATCATCTTTAGGAGGGGCAGATCAACCTCTGGTCCCACTCAGCAGCTCAGAGATGGCCTCCAGTCTAACCAGTCTCACTTGTCTCTTTGTCTGAAGCCAGTTAAGTGCCAGTGTTGTGTCAATCAACTAGTTGGCACGGTTACCTCAGCAGCGCTGTACTCTAATCAGATCTGTCACTCAGCCTATCTTCCAAGATAGAAAGGAGAAGGAAAAGTAATTGGATTTGCTGCTAGCAGGGAAATGATGAAATGACATGAAACTATACCCCTGTTTCACCCACCACATACACACAAACACACCTGTATACTGCCGACAGTAAATCTCGCCCCTTTTTTCCTCTTTCTGTCCATCTGCCCTGCTTATCCTTTTTTTTCTACTGTAAAATCTGGAAACACTTCAGGCCGTTGAGTGTTTCTTTTCATCTTGCCTGACGCGGCTGGGGCACCTTGTTCTCCCAGGTAGACAAAAGAGGAGATGAAATAAGGGGAACAAAAGGATTTCCAGGTTTTACGGGGGATTTTTTTGGGACGTTTCTGGCAATCCGGGGAGAAGGCAGCCAATGGTGAATTTTATAACATTCAAAAGTCTGGTTCTCCAATCCTCACCTCTTCTGCTTACAAAGAACACTACTGAGGCCTCATGAAGAAAATTTCAATATATGACTTTGAAGTACAAAGACATAATAACAGTGGACTCTCCATAGTTCCAGCTGAAATTATATGGAAATAATGGAAAGGGTGCTATAATCAGAAACGTCGCACAATAACCCACTCTATATTGTTGTATGTGATACCAAAGGGCTCAAAGTAAATTACATGGTACACACCCTGTTTCTCATATGATACGCATTGCAGCTTTGGGTAAAAAATACTTGCTGTTTATGTGATTTTCTTATTATTCAATTTCAGTATCCACAAAATGCAATGAAACGTCCTCACCTTACCATTCATTAAGAGTTGTAAAATGTTTATTAAACTGTAAAAGCTGTTAAACTGTTACCTTTTAAAAAGGGACAGATTGGCTCTGGTTTTAACTGATATCAAAATAAAAAAAATAATAATATAGTGACTGATATTTTTCACTAGGTATTAGCATTTTCTCATATTGTTATAATGAATGGGTCACTATGTACAGGCATTGACTGAATCATTAGTACAATGGTCCCCAACTGGGGAACAGCCCTCCTAGGGGTGGGATAGTGTAACTGCATGAGGGCAGGGTAGAAGTTTATTGTATAAAGCCTCTTTTCCCCTGAAATTAAATTGACGCTGGTTTTTCAAACATCGGTAGAACCGCTAACAATCATCATTAGGCTCAATTTTAACTGACAAAAAAAAACGTACTCCTGAACCTGTTCAAATGTTGAAAAGGTTGGAGCGGGAACACAGACTTTCTTGTAAACAAACGGGGGGACATTTTGGGAAGCAATGCATTAGTGTATATAGCAGCCATGAGTAATTGCTGTTCCCTTGTTAGTGTTTAGTTTTTGCTTTTTTTTGTGTCATCTTAATCATGTAAATGGAGGAAGAAAAAAGAAATGCCGTTTCCAAGATCCCTAGAATATCGGCACCACACATAGAGGAGTTAGGGTGATGTCAAAATAATCAGTATCGGCTCTAAAAACATGTACCAGCAGATCTCTAATCCAAATCCATTTTGCGTATCATTAAGGCTTAAACTAAATAATCCCAGTTTAGAGGATGTTTATAAGACTGTATAAAAACTATATTTTTCCTCTACACAGTATATTACCCTATAAAATCTGTGAAGACCTTCCCATATATTGGTTAATAAAAGCCTCAAGTAAACTATTCATTCACAAACTGATGGTTTATTTGACCATTAGGTCCTGAACTTAGGGTGCTTCAAGTTAACAAGATTTCTTGACAGAATTTAAATTCAATATAAAGGGAAAACTTCAGCCTGTAAGAGTTGCTGTTAACATGCCATTAGCTCAGTCCAAACCTCTGAAGAAAAAAAGCTATTAACCAAGCAGTAATGGAGATGTTACACTATATTTTCTTCCTACTGTATATGTCATGTGCTTAGTCAGTCATGACATTGGGACTAGTCATCCTGATGTAAAGCTGTGCAGATTTACAATAACTTACAGCGGACTCTTACACACACAAACACACACAGGGAGAAAGAAACCAACACTTTTCCAATAGACTTGGTGGATTTAAGTTGGACATTAGTGATTATATATTCATAGATCAATCAATACAGAAAGTCTAGCAGGCGAGACGTGTTCATGCAAGCAAACACACAGTTTGCAACAGTCACATTGCAGGAATCCTACTGAGTGTGTGTGGGTTTGTGTGGTGAGGGGGGGTGTGAGGACATCAATACAATGCAGCTTTACATTTCATTACGCCAGGAGCACAGTTTAACTTCTAATGAGTAGCAATGAAACTCCACAGCCTGTAACCATGTTCCTCAACATCACTTTGTTCCTTTTAAATCTAGTTCCTTTCCATTTTTAGTCCCCCCCCAACTTTATTTTGTCCAAAACAAGTTTGGGCATTTAATACTTGTCCAATCAATATCAGAGAACATCATTTAGAGCTAAACTAATCACCTCCCGTGTTAGTGGGCAGGAAGAAATGGAAGAGCTTAACAAACTGCTTGTAGCCAGAGTGGCTATGATTTATAGTAACTGTCATCTATTCTCGCCGTTCCGCTGCTCGTATAGACGACTACATTTCACTGCAGCATCTACATTGATTTGTGTGAGGACACTAGCAGCCTCCACCTCTGCGTTCACCTTCCTCCCTTCCATCCCAGAGTGCAGGAAGATATGCCGGCCCAGAGGAAATGGGATTCCGATCGGCAGGATTTCATGCAGGATCTGCTGACCCCGACACTCTTAACAGACACACAAATCATCTGTCTGCAAGCATACTAGCCAAAGACATAGTCCAGGGGTCAATCGCAAGGACTGTTGGGCCAGGTTTCAGTCGACTTAGCAAAACTCCAGAGAGAGGAAGTGGTGCTAAGACGGCATGCATGCTCCTGCAACTGGATGAATAACCGTATTATCTTAGCCTATGACACAAGAGTTGACAACAGAAACCAAAAAACCTGAAATGTCTTCAATAAGCCGCAGCAGAATTTGATCTACTATTGCAGCAGCGAACAATTATCGCTTAGGCTTCTTTTCTTCTCCGCAGTGACAGTGGTGACTCCAGAAATGTTTCATAGGGGTGGCCAGATGGGGCCACCAAAAGTCTTGGGGTGGCACACTGAAACTAAAGCCATAATTTCAGGGTTTGAATATATTATTGTGGTAAACCTGCCTGTAGAAATCACAAAGACTTAAGTAAACACCTACTCATATCTTGGTTTATTGTGTGATGTTTTTTTTTTATGTTAAGTAGCGGGCTGTGCATAGTGGGATGAAATGCCAGGGCATTGCACAGGGTGGCCCTGGCCACCCTCTGGTCATTATCCTGAAAGAACCAACAATGACCCATTTTCTGTCTACTGCTAGAGTCCATACAAGGTTCCCATGTCTTTACAGGACAGACACAGTACAACAGATCCTCCACAGTATTAACTGTGGGCATTAGGGCCTTTTTACATGCCTTTTTTTTTTTTTTTTTTGAGTCAGACTTAGTGTTTGCTATGAAAAAGTCCAAAATTTGGCTCACTGGTCAAATGCCTGCAGGTCCAGTGCCTGTAAAGTTGAACAAACATTACCTTTTTACATTTGTGACGGCAGGACAGAAAATGATCCCCACGATGCTGCGCCAATCTCTGATTCATTTCAAAATATTTTGGGCTTCCTAAAATTTCCAGCACTTTATTTAACATGATTATTTCTGAATGGTGAATTTCCCCCCACTAAGTATAGATAACTTTATATCTAAAAGCTGGATTTGTTCTAAGATTTTCAAAATTGTACCTCTGCAGCAATGGAATAATTCATTTTAGTGCTTTTTACAAAGCTTTACAAAGACTTACAACAAATGTGTCTGCATGGATGTGTGCCTAAACAGGACAGCAATAAAAACCTTGAGTATGTGTCTTTTTTTTAGTTCCTTCCACCCTCTGATGACAGTTTTCCTCCTTGAAATCGTATCACTGACACTGAGACACTTATATATGCAGGTGTCCTGCTGGGGACAAAGGATTAAAAAAGAAAAGAAAAACACAATGCCTCAGTCAGATTTCAGATGGAGGAGCAGCTGATTGGCACACATGCAGTGCAGTCTACTCAACACAAGCACTCGAGGAGGCCCACACATATTGTAAAACCCACAAAGACTGCATATGCTGTGTGTACGCGGAACATGAGAAAAAAATGACTGCCTGCCTGTGATTGAGGACAGCTCATTTCAGCGGGCAAACAAATAGGCATGAAAAAGCATGAGGTGTTCTCACCTGTGGTGCTCAGGAGGCACATAGGCATCTCTGCACCCACCTTACAGCCACTAAAAAAAAATCAACACTCACTGGCTTTTGAAAACCCTGTGACTACGGTGCTTCAGAGAGATAAAACCCACACAGCTCCAGTATGTCTAGCAGCGTGAGCTCCACTCCACAAATCTCCCCATAAGAGACACAAACACGCACAAACTCAACCTTGCTCTGCGGGAGAAAACTTGCATCTAAAGAGCTGCTGCCTGGCGTGTTTTTGGCAAGTCTATATGCTCTTATGAAGCTCTCAATGACAAATGGGATAAGAACCCATTTGCAAATGGGAAAAAACATAAAATCCCATTAACCGCATGACGCCCTTTCTGGACCAAAATCTCCAACGCTGCTCTTGGAATTTGCTGAATACATTCCAACATGTAGGAGAATATATTCCCAAACCCTTTGGGTTTCCCAGGAAGCCTGTGATGATTAAACTCCAGGTTGCCTACCTTCCTTATGCGTCCGCTGCGGGTGCCTGTAAACACCACGGTGTTGCCTCTGTAGTCATAAGGTGCCACAGAGGTCATGCCGTCATCCTTGTCCACGTAAAGCGGGATGCCCTCAATAGCTTTTGTTCCTCCCAGAGGCTGGTTGAAATCCTGGCCGCAGAAGTTATCGTCTATCTGCAGCGGCTGTTGATTGGGGGACACACAAGAAGAAGAGGCAGTTAAGAAATCATCTCTTTTCAACACAACTAAGACGATGTTCAGATCAGACACAATAAAGAAATGCTTCAAACCTGGAGCTGGTGTAAATTTACCTAGTCTCCTGGTAAAACAATTTTTTAAGAGAAAAAACTATGTTTTATTAAAGCCCAGAAGAAAAGTGAAGCTTTAAGGGGTAAGCAGAGTGTGGAAAATGTTTGCCATTCTGAGAAGATAGCAATCAAAAATAATAACCTCCTTTTCTTCAACCTGCCCAGTGTGGTTAAATTACAATGTGCAGCTGTTTAATTTTTTTATCTTGTTTTTTTTTTTTTTTTTTTCGGAAACAAGGAAGAGACCATTTAACCAAAAAACTACATTCAAAAATCTCTTGCAACTGTCATTATTATCATTTTAAAAGAAACACATTTTTTCCTCCCTAGGATCAAAAAGTTAGACTAGATTGATTTGAAGTTGAAGACTCATTGTGTTAATCAAATTGTAAAGGTTCAGTCAAGTTTTTTCTGATCTCTGACCAACAAGCAGGCATTAACATCCTGTCATATGTTGCTCTCACCATAAGGTGGTGCTGCGACATGAGGTTGGCAATTGAAAAGAAGAAGAAAAAGACAGTTCTGTGGTAACTAATAATACCACGTTGCCATTAGTCGAACCAGATGTTTACTGGTTTTAAGACTTAAAAAGTTGCAGGCAGATAAAATTTAATATATTTGACAACCATTAAAATTAGTTTTGATCACAATCTCTTTAATTTTTGAAACTTGTTTTCTCTCTTTAAGCTGCAAGAATAAATTTACATCATTCAGTTCTTGTAGTGATGCACTCAGAGTTCTTGCAGCTTGTTTTATAACATGGTCTAGTTTGAACTTTCTTCTTGTTTGGAGTCCATGAATCATTATTTAATGAATTATGTCATAGACTAAACCTCTGAGGACTTATTTAGGGTTCTGTAAGAGCTTTTCTGAAGGCATGAAATCTCCCAGCCAAAGAGAAATTTACTATTTCTCTAGCCAATTTCAGAAAACAAGCAAACCTCTGTCCCTGCAGAGTAGGCGTTTGAATGGAGTTGAAAGAGAAGTAGAAAAATTGTGAAATGGAGAACAAAAAATAAGTAGAGCCAGAAACTACAACAAGGAGGTAACACAGTCAAATATGTGTTACTTAAAAGTACAGAAGGTTTGGATTTTTTTGGAACAGGGGCAGAAAATGTTGCTGTTTATAAGTATGTTTAGTTGCAAAAAAACATGGAAAGTCAAACTTTAAATGTATATAAGCTCCATGAGGCATGTTCCAGAAAGATTATGTTCTTATAAAATTTGTTGAAAAGTTTTGAGCTCTTTGTCCAGTTGTCTTGATGTAATAACTTCTGCTTGACTCAAAATATAAACTTGTTCTTTTTTATGTTTTGCCCCAGGCCCTTTAAAAATAGAGCAGTTATCAAACTACTGCTGGAGAAAAAGAAACTTGGGCAAGCTACTAAAGACACCTTCCTAACGACCAGCTGCTTCAACCTCTGGTTTCAGTGTTCAGCACGGTAAAGAGACTACCCTTGTCAAGGTCGTCAATGACATCTGTACAAATAAAAACTATTGGACCTCAGTGCAGGTTTCCACCTGCCAGTCACTCCATTTAGTTGAATCAACTCGAAAACTAGGGTAGCCTTTCTGGGGCTGCGCTTGACTGGTTTAAACTGGTTCCACACTTGACTGGTTTAAACTGGTACCGCACTTGACTGGTTTAAACTGGTTCCACACTTCACTGGTTTAAACTGGTTCCACACTTGACTAGTTTAAACTGGTACCGCACTTGACTGGTTTAAACTGGTACCGCACTTGACTAGTTTAAACTGGTACCACACTTGACTGGTTTAAACTGGTAACGCACTTGACTAGTTTAAACTGGTACTGCACTTGATTGTTTTAAACTGGTACTGCACTTGACTGGTTTAAACTGGTGCTGCACTTGACTGGTTAAAACTGGTACTGCACTTGACTAGTTTAAACTGGTACTGCACTTGATTGTTTTAAACTGGTACTGCACTTGACTGGTTTAAACTGGTGCTGCACTTGATTGTTTTAAACTGGTACCGCACTTGATTGTTTTAAACTGATACTGCACTTGACTGGTTAAAACTGGTTCCACACACAAGATTCAAGACAAAAGACGGCGACAAAGATAAAAAATAAATAAATAAATAAACTAGACAGGACAAAGGTCAAATAGATGAATGGCTCCCAAGTGAAAGCTCTATGTTACGTTGAGTTCAATGTATATTGTTCATGTACACTGTATTTGTAAAAAAGTGAAAAATACCAATAAAAAGTTAAATGATAAAAAAAAACTGGTTCCACACTTGACTGGTTTAAATTGGTACTGCATATGACTGTTTTAAACTGATACTGCATTTGACTTGTTTAAACTGGTACCACACTTCACTGGTTTAAACTGGTACTGCATATGACTGGTTTAAACTGGTGCTGCATTTGACCTGTTTAAACTGGTGCCGCACTTGACCTGTTTAAACTGGTGCTGCACTTGGCTGGTTTAGTTCCAAATAGAATGACAAGGACTCTTTTTTATATCCACCGAGAATAAAAAAAAACATAAGTTACCATAACTATGCAGATGACACACAGCTCTACATTACATATTCACCAGCTGACTATGAACCTCAATGCTGGACAAATAAATAGAAAAAAACATAAATTAATTTCCCAAACTTGCCTCCAGCTGAATAAAAACAAAAATGAAGCAATTGTTTTTGGATCCTAGTACCAAGGACTTACTGTTGCACACAGCATCAACTACTAAAGTGCGACTTGTAGTCTGTGAACAGTTTAACCACCCAGGGGCCTCATGTCTCTGGGTTAATTCCACACTGCATACCAACAACAGGAACCAAATATTTAGCTCTTACGCTCCACTTATCTGCAATACACTCCCTAAAGACTACATTTAAAGTAACCCCAAGTTGCTTTAAACTGTTGTTTAGAGTGACCTTCAAATGTTCAATTGAAACTAAAACTAATTGTTCACTAAGTTGAGTTTGTAGTCACACTTCCTCCTTATTTTCTGTTCATGTACCATTGTCTTGTTATTAAAAATTCTCTATACAGATAAACTTATTTCTCTTTCATTGGGAAGCAGCTTTAAATAACAGGAAACAAGACAACGAGTGTGGTAAAGACAAACTTTACCACACTCTAAAAAGTGTATTTGCTAAATAGGAGACATATAAAAGGGAGAAGCACTCTGCTATGTGGCTATTAAGAAGCATACTACAATGTGTGATAAATCTGGGCTTCAAAATCTCAGCTGTTCACCTGCTGACAGCTGCTCTCAAAATAAAGTTTAAAATTGACACAAAAAAAGCCAAGAAGCAGATATAACATCAACCACATAAAGTATAACTTCTTGTGCAGATAACATGTGCTAAACAGATGGTGAAAACTCAGTATAATGACAAAAGAAACACCTGAAAATCTAAATTCTGTCTCTATTTCTTGTGAACGTATTATTTGGCAGAAATAAACTACATTCCTCCATCTTCCTTTACCTGTTATATGCCAAATATTTAGAGTAAAAACTTTATATAATTATAAGACAAGAGTGTTTGGAGCAATCACTTTCTATTATTTATCACATTAAAGAGGGCTGTTATGAAAAGAAAATAGGATTTGGAATACATATATGGTTGTTTTGAATCCATCCTATCAGACGACCAATCCTGATCCACAATATTACTCTTCGAATTCCTTTCTGTATGTTATTATATGTATTTATTATGTATGTTAATATGAGGTTCACTAAACAAATCAGGTCTTGATATAAAATGATCCATTTCGATAATGTTTAAAACACACCTTTGGCAGGACGGTGTTTGACATAAAATAAGCTGATATGATAAAATCAACACAGACTGGAATAAAGATGAAGAGGTGGTCTCTGGTGGGGTGGACGCACTGGAGGAAAATCAAGGGGTCAAATTAACATATAATCGCAGTGTTCTGTACATCTTCATAGCCATGTTGATTGGCTGATATGTCACACATGATTTATGCACAGATTGCGTGTGTGTGAGTGTGTAACAGGCATGTAACTGATTTTATCAAACCGCCCTGTACAAACCTGGAAGTTCCCCTGATTATTTATTACCCAGATAACCACCCTCACTCTTTTGTTTTGTTTTGTTGTTTCTTGCTGCTCTTAGTCTAAGGATAACGTTTCAAGTAATAAATAAAACAATATATCAATTTATTCGCCAGGTTTTTGAATGGATTCGCTTAAACAACTTTTATTACCATTTTTGTATACACAGAGTGTATACAAAACAAACTTTCACTTTGTACAGCTTTTCAGATAGTAGATGAACATTTCCATTCCATAAAGTGCAACAGTGAATAAAATGTAAACAATATGGCAGGGGTAAAAAAAGGTGCAAAACATGCATAGATATGGAAGTTCAAAGCATTAATATATATGTGGTGCTAATATGCATTATTTTTGGTTTGGTGTTACCAGTGTGTTGCACAACCTGTGACATGATTTTGAGCTTTTTTAACATTTCAGATGTCTGATGGCGGTGGGAAAGAAACTGTTGCAGAATCTGCTGGACCTGCATCGAATGCTGCGAAGAACAGCATCGAATGCTGCAGAACAGTCCATAGTGGGGGTATGAGGGGTCACTGATAATGTTACGGGCTGGGGACATGCAGCGCTGGGATGAAATGTCTTTTATGGAGGGAGGAGGGGCTCCAATGATCTTCTCTGAGGCGCTGCAGCCTCCACAGCACACAGTAAGACAGCTGGTCAGAATGCTCTCTATGGTGCTTCTGTAGAAGGTTGTGAGGATGGGTGGGGGCAGGTGGGCTCTCCTTATCCTCCGCAGGAAGTACAAGTGTTTCTGTGCCCTTTTGACAAATGAGGTGCTGTTTACAGTCCAAGTAGGTTTACTTAGGTTGTCAGGGATGTGCACCCCCAGGAACTGCTGTTCTGTTGACTTCTAATCTAAAATGCATCTAAAAACCAATAGATTGATTCAATGCAGGACTATTTTAAAACTCTACTAAGGTATTTCTAGGGCCAAATGGACTGTTGGTTATTATGTGGAAAAGCTATAAGAACTAGAATTGTAAAGCTGGTGAAAGTAGGTGATTCTAGTAAGTATCAACTCAGGGAAATTGAATAAAAAAAAATATCACGCATTAAGATTTGTAAGAAAATGTTAGGAACTGTATCAGTTTTCCTTAAAGTAACGCTTCATTTTTGTGCGTTTATCACATAACAAGGTTTTGTGGTGACAATGTCACAAAATGTGCAAAAGTGGATGCATGAAAACTTTCAATAGGTAAAGTACAGCAAGAGCTGAGACTGGTGACAGTAGAGACAAAATCAGACATGACAGTGAGTGATTTAACAGCCAGCGATGGACGTCTACATGCGTAAATTCTTTACAGAGGAGAAACATGCAGAAACACACGGCAAAGGAAAACAACTCAGCACACACACGGGCACACACGATTGAAGCCTCCCACACTAAACAAATTAACATGCCAGCTTTCTCTTGTTCATTACAAGACGTATCGTCTCCATAGAGACTAATCAATCACCACACCCCTTCAAAACAGCAGAGCTGTCAGCGAATGCAAGCGTATGTGTGCGAGCGGGCGAGGCTGGGGAAAAAAAGGCTGAGAAAGCGCCTGTGGCGGACGTTGTCTGCCTTCCACCAGACTTTCAAAGGCAGCTCGACACAGCAAAGTTTAACTTCGGAGAACAAAGACTCAAAGGGACAAAGTGAGCAAGACAAGGAGAGAGACAGAAAGAGAGGGTGGTTAGAGAACCATGACACACACAATGAATCTCTCTTTTTGTATGATTTACATAAACATGTTCCCAATTTGGGAACAGTTTGCCGAGTAATTTGAGAGCAGGAAAGGAAAAAACAAGAGCACAGGGGGTGGCACAGAGATGATGGAGACAGATATGACGAGCCAGAGAGCAGGAAATTAGAAGGGGAAATCAAGTCAAGAGAGGGACAAAGGCAGAAAACCACCATGAAGAGAAGGAAAGAGAAAAAAATGTCCATGGCTCAGTGATAGTGTGAACTCTGGCCTTTGTGCCGTTTTCCTTCGTTTCCTCCAATAAGAACCAGGGAACCAGATCTCCACTCATTCATTTCACTCATTTCCTCCATCTCGCTTTCAATCCACCCCACTTTCACCTCACTATTCTTCTTTCCCTTTAGTCATCACCTGTTTCCCCTTCGCCTTGAAACATTTCTCTCACATCTTCCTTTTTTCTTGAAGGTTCACAGGAACTGGCCAGTAGGAAATTGTGTCCATCCCAGGGGGAAGTCTTTTATTTCTGCCGGGAGCTCTTTCAGACCACATTTCCTTCCGTCTCTCCTCCACCAGCATAATCACAGATATATAAAACAGTTACACATCCCACTTCGGAGGTCATCCAACCAATCACAAGACATCCACTTGGTCAATTTATTCCCATTAAATGTTACCAGAGTGTTTTATCAAAAGCTGCTAATTTCAAGTCAGCCCTGAATTCTGCTTCAGGCAAATAAGACCAAAGGAATTTCTGCATTAAAACACGACTACAAACTGTTTAAACTAGCAGTTTACAGCAGCGTAGTTAAGGCAGATTTTATTTATGCAGCGCTCCTCATACTTGTAAACTAATCTGCATTCCCAGCGTATGTAGAGCTCGCACACACAGGACTGAGATCACCGTCTTCCCAGCTCTGTTGTCGGCATGCTGAGGACGCTAATGGTTTGTTATGTTTAGCTTGACTTGCATCATTACCATAGAGTCAACAGCTCAGATTGAGGCACAGCGGAGCGTTCAGTCGACGTGTTTTCACTGCAGACAAATGTGGCCTCACACAGGCCCGACATCTGCTAGCTGTTGTTTGCCTTGTAGACATGTAATTCCAGCAGTCTGCCTCTTTTATCATGCCTTCGCAGCTCCTCGTTGATGGGACGCTGAGCCGTTTTTCCTGCCACTGGCCTGTCATTGACTTAAGGACCTAAAAAATGTCCCCAACCCCCTCCAACAGAACTTTGCAATAAAAATAAAGTAACTGTTAAAGTTATGAGCAGGAAGTCTAGGCTCTAGTTTTTTTTTTACTTGCCATTAGCAATATGTTAGAGACGTTCGGTACTCAGTCTGATACCATAAAGCAGGAGTTTTAATAAGCCGCTGGCCATTTGTCCTCCATTTGTCACAGTCCAGATGCCCTGCTATAAAAAATCAGATGTTCACCGTATCAGGGTTTGATTTTATTGCTTAAATAAATCATCCTGTAATCATCAGCTACACAGTTCAAATGAAAGCCTTTAAGTATATAATTCTGGCAGAGTTTTGGTTTACTTTGTGCATATTTTTCCACAGTAGTATTTCCTTGTATTTATTTTTTTAAATAAATGGCTATAATCTGGTGGTTGACCTACTGTGGTTTGCAAAAGTATTCATAACACGTTTTGTTCGCCTTGTCTTTTCATGCTTGGTTTTATTCTTAATTTCAAACAGCCCCAATATCCATTAGGATTTAATGAAACAGAGTTCAGATCAATTTGTAAATGCCCTGATCTTGGCCTTGATGTCTGATCTGAGTACTCATTTCACTCACCTGCTTAGCTTTACCAGGTCTCATTACCGCTCATCTGATCAATCTGCTTTGAGCTCTATTTAACCAGCCTTCAGACCAGTCATCAGTGCCAATTATTTTCGAGTCTGTAGTGAGAAGTTTTCTAGCATTCCTGTATCTCTGATTACCTGATCCGGACCCGTTCTGGCTTTCGACCTCTGAATCTGCCTGTCCCCATTCTGATCTCTTTACCTGACCTCTCTTTGGACTCCAGCCGGATCTCTGCCTGTCTCTGTACTGAACCTGGCACTGTTTCCCGACTTCGTTCTTGATTTCCCTTCATCACCTCTTTTGGATATTCTGGCTCTGACTCCTATCTTGGAGACTGGCTTTGGGTTTGGCTTCTGGGTTATTCTGCCTTCCTTCATCTGCTTGACTCTGATCTTCTGCCTGTCCTCCGACCAGCGATAAATCAGTTCTGGGACTCTGTGCAGCAACTGCCGCACCGTCTGGGAGTTGACCGGCTGGAACCAACCTCCCCTTCTGGGATTGGACTGAACTATGAGACCAGGTTAGTGACTCACATCGTCTCCTCCAGCAGAGGTTCCTGCTTTAGACGCGGACCCTGACAAATTTGTAAACTTTTAAAGATTTTCAATTGCAATGGATTGTGTTAAAGGTCATTAAAGTAGAGGTTATGCAATCACACTCCTCATGATTAAAAAGACACAAGAACCAAAAACTCCAAAGACCCAGGAGAATGACAAGTGGGTCTTATATTTGCATCTGTCTTGAAATGTGGTTAAGAGAAATGACCTGCATGGTGCTTAGAAACATCAGCACTTCAACTACAGATTGCTGACAAAAATGACTCCTGGGTAGGTGTGGAAAAGTTCATCATAAAACTGAGCAATAGGCTGATTGTCTCTGAATTAAGCATATTTTGTGGCATTAGAGTAAGTTGAGCAAAAAATAAATGCATAACCCTTATTTTGATTTGAAGAAACCCTCACTGATATCCCTCCTTCACCACCAGGACTAGATGTGATCCCTTGTGTTGGTCCATCACATAAAATATATAATACATCAAATTTTGTGGCGTTAATGTTATTAAAAATGGTCTCAGTATACTTTAAGGAATTATGCTTCGGTTTTATTCCTGTACTTGAAGTCTTTGTGTGGTTCCCCCCCGCTTCTCTGCTCGACCTTTGTGCATGCTATTAATATTATTATTTTTGAACAATGTACAAAACATAACAGGTCAAACAAACACACACATGCAACTTTGGTCTATTTCTAGCAAGTCAGACAAGGACAGAGTCACCAATGTTGTCCTTACCAAAGACCTCTACTGTACACAGGCAGAAGCTGGCCCAGGGCAACACGCATGCTCTTACACATAAAGACTGCTGCCAAGCCTGAGCAGGAAGAATGATGATGGGGTGATGAGGGAAAGAGCGGAGCAACTCAAATGAGGGAAAATAAAAGGACATGGGGAGAGAACCGGGACGAGTAGAGGGAAGATAGAGAGGGGAGAAACAGTTGAGGGCTGTAGGGTCAACAGCACTGTTGTATCCACTAATGAGCCGCAAGCCAGGAAGAGCGAGAGAGGGCAAAAGAGAGTTTGGATTCAGCCCGAAGAACTACCCATTAAGCAGAGAGGCTCACAAGCAGCGGTAGCTGAACTGTGGTTTTAAACTATGTGGTGTTGGAGAAGACATGGTACCATCTTACTGCGGCTAGCTGTGGTCCCATCAACCACTGAACCACACAAACACACAGAGCCACTATAAAACTGCTCAGTTTCTTCTGCTTATCATAAGGTTTCATTTCTGGATTGCTTTTATTTCCCCAATTTCCATCTACAAAATATATTTCTTTGCTCTCGACAATAATTGCCAAAAATTCACTCCCAACAAGAAGCAAAACAAATACGCTCATAGTGTAGGTGTCACTTAAAGGCACAGTGGGACTGTTTTTTAAACTTTTTACCTTACTTTCAACATTTAATGGTCTCTCACCATGTGGGAATACTTCCAGCAATTTCAAAATAAGGGTTGAAAGAAACAGATTAACACAAAACAGACCACTTTTTAAAGAATCTATAAATTATATATATTACAGTAAAGAGGTAGAAATTTCAAAATATGTAAATAGTTAATTTTTCTCAAATGGCATTGGTAGAAATAAGAGAGATAAAACAAATTAAAATCAATAGTACTCACTGTTTGATATAAAGATTATTACGAGAGTTTCATTCATTAAGCTTTGACTTAAGGGGTTACAAATATAGTTTATTTATAAAAATTTGGCATTCTTGAACACTCTTCTGCTGATCCTCTTACCCCACACTCATAATTGACAAGTGTTTTTTTTTTTTTATATTTTTACTTTTTTCACCTTACATTTCCAGCTGTTTTATTGTCAGTACACTGTCACAAGTACAGAGCAACGAAATGAACTCTCTGCATTTAACCCACCCCCTTGGGGAGCACTGGGCTGCCAATGTGTGGAGCCCAGGGAGCAGTGTGGGGTTAAGGGTCTTCACTCAGGAACCCAGAATGACAGTCTGTGGGAGTGGGGCTTGAACTCAGAACCTTAGGATTGCGATGCCCTAACCACTAGGCCACCACTCCCTCAAGTGGAGTACATGGAGTTGCCATTGGTATTTGAGTTGAGCTGGATGTCGGTCGCCACTGAGGATCCACAAAATCCATCTTAAATATAAAACAGATTATTTGTTAGATCAGACTCATTTAACATGAACACGCTCAACATCCCATCTGGAGAACAGCATCAGAACTTCCTGGCCAAATTCAATTCAGCAAATCAGGCTGCAGGCTTTTAGGTGCTGAACCACTGAGGTATCAGTCTGCTCATCAAACGAGGTTTTAGTCAGAAAGGGTCAAATAAAAAGGAAAATGTAAAGGTATTTTACAAAAAAAACATACAAAAGGTCTCTTTAACATATAATATTTCTATGTCTAAAGTAGGCAGGCATGTGCAACGGACACACAGGCTACAGAAAACCTCAGAGGGATATTTAGATTAAACAGATAATGTTTAGTTTTGCCTGTTTGTATAGCTTATTTCATTTAAAAAAAACACGTTATGTCTCATAGGAATGCAGAAAACTAATTACATGGACATTTTAAGCAGAATCCTGGTAATTATCTTCAAAGGAGTAACATATTCGCTTCAGAATATCAGTTTTATTACGCATAATAATGTTCAAATCCCAAATCCCACTGTTTGCTTAAAACTATTTCAAACCTTTTTTTTTTTTTATGGATGGACGGACTGACAGAAACAGTGCATGCATTCTCTTCTTAAAACAGATGAAAAGGGAGAATGAACCTTTGGTGCCAATTTTCTTCCTTTACCTGAAGAAAAGAAAACCCATGTGCTCCAGTCTTGCCCTGTTAAACCAGAGCAGTCAAAGAAGCACAATCTTAAAGCTTTTCCTCCAGTTAAAGGTAGGATGGCTGTCTTTGATTTACCTATAAGGAAATATTCTAGGTAAAACACCTTTAAGGACAGTAAAAGCCATTGTTTTCTACAATTTCCATCTTCCATCTTGAAATCTTAACTATATTTATACATATCAAATATTAAGCTGGCTGTTTTGTTCCTATTGATTAATTGGGAGAGAACACAGAAATGAACAAAACCGAGAGAAGAAGAGAAGATGAGCTAGTTTTAGAGAGTAATTGAGGTATAAATAAAGAGCTGGGAGAGAGAGAGAGATGTCATCAACACTCTCTCCACAGAGACAAAGGCATCAAGCATCTCTCATCCAACACTGCTACAAACACATCGCCTCAATCCCACGGAGAAACGAAAGCATGTTTATGTGTCTATGCATGTGTATGTTAAACAAGGCTCATGCCTTTCCCATGTGTGAATGATAATGGCGAAGTGAGAGCTGCTCCCAGTCCCACTGGCTGGCTGATGCAACCAAAAACAAAACTTGCAGACAGAAAAAAAAAAAAAAAAAGCTTTTAATTATGTAAGTTAAGTGTGCGTTATTTTCTTATTAAAGACTCACTGGCCTCTATCCAAGTATTTGTTGAGACTTGGCTTTGGAAGAGGAGAGCCGCGGTTGGCCTTTGGGTTCCCCTACTGAGCCAATATCTGCTGCCTAATTGGTCGTTAATGAGTGCATGCATGTGTGTGAGTGAGTGTGTATGTGCATATTTAGACGTACACATGACAACCAAACATGAAAGACATGGTGTGCTTGTGTGATAATGAAGAGGGTTTGCAACAGGGATTCTGAACATCTGTCAGATAAACTGGAACACTTGAAGCCTTGACCTGCTGCTGAGCAAACACACAAACAAGGAATCTAAAGGAAGGACTTGAGCCACTGAAAAGTTACACACACAGTCGGTTGGATATTTGTACTGAAGCCACCGAATCCTGAGCATCTCACGCCCACGCGTGCTGTCAGAGTCATGCAAAAATGAGCACCAAGAGCTAACCTAATTTAAAAAGCAACAGAATAATTTGTCACAATTAGGTTCTAATGCCAATAAACTGGTTTGGCACCAGCGACAAAGGTTAGGAAGAGCAGCTATACTGATACACTGGGGCCAATTATAAAAGAGCAATGCTTTGATAAAAAGGAGGGATTAAAGCATTTAAAGGAATATTCATTGAGGTATTATCAATTCATTCTGTTTGATACTGATTGAATAAATTCAGGTAATTTGACGTATCACTATTAAGTACCCTATAAAAGTCATACCTTTTAAAGAACGGCCATTAAATAAAATGAAATATGACCGGTTGCTTTTAGAAGTCAACTAACAAATAAACTAAATGAAGACGTCTGTAAGTTGAAGTTTATAAATTGAGCTTATCTATTGTGAAGCTTTGTAAGAGGGTATTAGAAAACAGGCAGCATCATGAGGAGCATGCAACAGATCAGCCAGGTCAGAGGAAAAGAACTGTTCAATCTCTTAAAATAGAAAATTCTATTCAATTCAGTTTAATTATTTAGCACTTCACTACACATGTCATCTCAAGGCCCTTTACAGAGACAATACTGTCAGGTTGGTTAGGAAAACCAGTTTATTGCACACATTTATGACTTACAAAACTTGCTCTTTCTGGATAAGCTTGTGCAACGATTTTGCCAGCTTTTTGTTGTTGACTCTTCAGCAATGCCTCACACTGAGCATGCATGCAGCAACAGCGGAGAGGAAAACTTCCTTTTAACAGGAGGATACCTCCAGCAGAACCAGGCTCAGAATGAACAACTTGGGAAAAGATTGAAGCAAATCTGCCATCCTAACAGGACATGGATGTTGTAATTATTTGGAGAAGCAGTCTGCTTTGGAGAAGCTGCAGAGATTGACAACTCATGAGGAAAAATCTGTTGACAGCAGAACCATAAGTCATGAAATTACACGCATCTGACCATCCATTAGGGGTGTGGAAAAAAATAATTTTTGGCTGCCTGATATGATATCGATCTTTTAGTTCCTAGTATCGATTTTTTTAAAGGAATTTTTTTTTTACCTAAATCTGAGGGAAAATGGGCTACCTTTGTACCACCACTCTGGCAGATGGCGCTGTGGCGCCCTTTTGCTGTGCGGTGCAGCATATTATTTATAGTTGAGGCATTCACAGCGGAAGACATGGACTCACTTAAAACCCAAACAACATGGATACCAAAATAACTGAACCATCGATTTCATCTGATGAACATAAACAGAGGTTGTTTTTTTATCTATGCATTTAAGTTTGATAGCAGGAAAAAAATCGCAATATATGGGTATAATGCAATAAAGTGATAATATCGTATCGTGACCCGAGTATCGTGACAAGCATCGTATCGCAACACCCATGCCAATACTCACCCCTACCATCCATCCATCCATTTTCTTTCACGCTTATCCCAAGAAGCGATGCGAACAATAACACTAGTAGCCAAAGCTACAGGGGGATGATTTAGATCAAAGCATATTTATATGTCAGAAACAAAATCCACTTATTAAATCAACACTTAGAAATGTATTTTGCAGGTGCCTGATTTAGTTGGACTATATTATTTTGAAGAATTGCAAAACAGATGTTTTTGGCAAAGGTTTAATATAGTAGGGTTAGAGGTGCTAAATGTTCAATACCCTCTCATAACTTTCTTTTCATTTCCCAATGCTGCAATTGGAAGTAAAGTGCAACAGTTTAGGAGGTCTTAATATTTCTGGAATATTTTTAAATATTATTACCAGTAGGCCTATCACACTTTCAGGTCGGTTGAGTGTGACCTGGCCGTTCAGACACAGGTCACATTTCAAAAGATCAGATTTGTGTCAGATTCAGGAGCACATAGCCAAGTGACCTGGGTTGCATTGGAAAAAATCGGATCCATGTTGTTCAGACTGTCATTAAAAGATCAGAAACAGGTTGCATATGGGCAAAAAAAAAATGGATTTAGGTCACTTCAGGCTGCTGTGTGAACATAGCCAAAGAGTACTGGATAGGTGTTGAAACACCTTCAGAAACAACTGAGCAAAGTCCGGTTGCCTCCAGTTTAAGTATGTTTTTTGGTTGATGACTGAGAATTTACACAGCCAAATAACGGTAGAAGTTATTTTACATCGACACACAACAGAATTGTCTATTTATTCCTCCTTCTGAAATAAAAAAAAGAGGAGACCAGATCTACCGCATTTGGTACCTTAATCTTTTACAAGATGTGTCTAATTCCACATCAAATGCCGGGCATCAATGGACTTAGTGGTGTTTTTGGAAAATATTGGATTTTACTTAGTAGCAAAAGAAAGAAATTCCAGGGTTTTTTGGCATCTGCTGTTCTGGCTCAGTCAAGATATTTTGCTGTTTGACAGAAAGCCTGGCAGCAGCAGAAAGTTTACTCTGTTAAAAGAAAAGCTCAAGGCAAAAGAGACAGAGACACTTTAACCTTTAAGGTCAGAGTCAAAAGAACTGTTGGGATAAAAGATCATCTTCTGTACTGTACCGAGACCTTTATGGACATATCTTTGGAAACATTTTTGTTGGATTTTAAGGTTGTGCTGCTTTTTTATTTTTCCACTGTTTTCACCTCTACTCTGACTCATTACAAATCTGAAACATCACTCACATCAAACGTAATCTGAATAACCTTACTCGTCATGGAAGATTATTTCCTGTTGAAGACAACCTGAAAATAGCTTGTAGTTAAACAATAGCCACAGTATCTGCAGTAGCATTAGCAGAGACAACTTTTGTTTATTGTAAATTGTAAAGCAGAGCTGTTATGGAGATGTTATAAACAATAACATGTAGAGCAGCGTCGTTCTTCATCAGACATGGTCCAATAATTTAATCAGCAACTGTGTCTGAAGAATATTAAAATAGGAACAAAAAACTGATCTTGTCTATTCAAGTCAAAGCAATTCTGTGAACACCAAGGCAAATAAACATTTTAACTGTCGTGTAAATGTGAGAAGATTCACCTCGGTATTTTATGTCTGTAAACCATTTAAAACAGGACTAAACTGGTTCCATTCTTTTCAGTAACAGAATTATATCTATGTGAAGGAAGCAAACAATGTGAATCAACAAAGAACAACTGAGCAGAGATAGCATGATGGAAATCACTACTTATGCAAAACCCTAAGTTTAGTAGAGTAGAGTAGTATCATGCTGTGGGGACACTTTTCTTCAACAGGAAGCCATTCAAAAATATTTGAAAGTGGGCTGGAGGTTCAGGGTTTGGCTGGACAACAATCCCCAAAAAATGTACGGGTTTTAATCTAAACATGATGCATAATTAAAATACTCATCATAACTGTATTAGAATGGCTCTAGCTTTCTCATACCTCATCTGATATAGGTTATCTTGAGATATTTCCTATATATGCTGCTATAAGTTTAGGCTGCTGGAGGGCATAGGGACCACTTTTCTTCATTCTGAGTCCTTCTAACCCTATTCTCCCATTCTGCAGTATTTGTTAGTTGTTAATTTTCTGTTACTATCAGCTGTGATGTGATCCTGGATTGAAATATCAGTTGTGCTGCTGCTATCAATGCATTTGTTTATAGATGGTGGAGCTTGGCCTGTTTTTCATTGTAGTCCTGTTTCTCTGACTGTTACTAACTGTGTGCTCTCTTTCACCCTCTGAAATGGGAGCTGGCTTAAGGGCTGGTTATATTCCCCGCAGGAGTGTGTCGCAGTGAGCTTGACGCATACGTTTTTGATTTATGCTCAATGTTGAGCATGGTCTGCGCTACTCTGTGGATCAAGATACGGCCGAGGAGGAGAGGAAGTGGGGGCGAGTTTGTGCGACAACGGAAGGACATGACAGCGAAAATAGCGGGGATCCAGGTGGAAAAAGGGTCCCAGTGTTCTCGTGCACCTCGCTCTTCTAGCTGGTCCAACTTCATGAGTTGTTTTCCGCAATTGCATTCATACAAATAAAACCAGCTGGCCACAATTTGGGAGAGGTGCAGCAGAGTGTCTGCGGAGGGCGCAGGACGTCTTTTTGTTCACTGCGACACCTACGCAGATTACCTACAGTAGTTTGGAAGTATAAACCTGCCTTTAGAGCTCGTCTGTCTGGCAGTGTGTTTCCTGGACTGGGCCATCTGTGGAGCTGGTTAACAGTTACCATTAGTATATTTGCTTCTTTTTTGTATCTCTGCTTCTTTCTGTATGTCTGCTTCTGTCCCCTTGAACCCCAGTCGTCCTCAGCAGAAGGCTGTTGTTGAGCCTGGTTCTGTTTGGAAGTTGGAGGTTTCTTCCTTTTAAAAAGAAGTTATATCTCTCCACTGTTGCTGCCTGCATGCCGGATGTGAGGGACTGACGAAGAGTCAATGATAAAATGCAGGTAAGTATCATCGTTATAAACTCATGCTGGAGGAGCACATCCTGCAAGTCAATGGCTTGATGCAATGAGCTGGTTTCCTTGATAGAAACTTTTCACCTATCTGACTGTGTTGTCTCTGTAAAATGACTTGAGATGACATGTGTTGTGAATTGGCGCAATATAAATAAACTTAATTAAATTAGAGCCCGGGAGTCTAGATCCAAAACCATTTGAATATCTGTG
This sequence comes from Cyprinodon variegatus, assembly GCF_000732505.1. NCBI lineage: Eukaryota > Metazoa > Chordata > Actinopteri > Cyprinodontiformes > Cyprinodontidae > Cyprinodon > Cyprinodon variegatus. The sequence continues at coordinate 777,487 of NW_015150813.1, forward strand.
GTCAGATTTGAACATTTCTTGGCACATACCCTCATGTCCATTTGACCAGATCTAAGGAAGCAGGGGCAAAGATTTACCTTTTTAGATGCTTTTAGAAGCTGGTAGAAAAAAGGCCCAAAAGACTCTCAGTTGTCATTGCAGCCGAAGATGGTTCTACAAAGTACTCCCCCCCGCTAAAAACAGCTGTATTCTTCACATTATATGTAAAAAACATTTAACTCATAACTAGAGGTACCTATAGTGTGTAAATATATCTCAGAAAATGTCCACCAAACACACTTAATTTGATGATTGTGGGATGGCATAATAAAAAAAAAACAGTCCAAGCAATATTAGCAGTTTTTTAAGGACATATAGGTTAGATAATTTATGATTTGCATTTGGTACAGAAAACTAACTGTAAAGACTAACTCTAAAATGTAAATAACTTTGATTATTCCAAATACAAGGTTTTGCTTAAACAGTCACCAATTTCTGCTTCTTTTCATTACTGTTTAAAGTAAGGATCCTACAACATTTTCAACACTCTTTCAGGATAATTGGTTTAATTGCTGAGTTGAAATGAAGTCTCTGAATCTTGAATGTGCACCCTACTGGTTTAAGTGCTACACTACATCGAATTCCAAAGAACGGCAAAGCAATGGTGGAGACTAAACCCCGCGGGGATACGTTTCTGTGTCCTGATTTCCCCATTTTCAAGGTGTGCAGCAAAAACAAAACATACAAAGTGGAGCAATTCCACAGAGAGAGAAACATTGGCTTAGATCTATGGTGAGAGAGGGCTTGGCTCCAGCGTTTCAGCATCAGTTGGTCGTATAGGTTAATGCGGCACAGCGGGACAGCGGCTTGCTTCACCCTGGACAGCCCTGGCTATCAGCTGAGCTAATTCCATGTGGAAAGCTGCAATCTTTTGGGTCAGTGTTTTTCTTACATGTGCTGACAGCGATGCACATAACATTGCAAAGTATTGTAGTTATTAGATCAGCGTTTTAAAAGGTGAAAAAACATGTAATATGACTGAATTCTGTATTTTAGCCAACAAACAAATCAACCGATGATATGATGTATTTTGATGTGAAATAAATAGACATTTTAAGCTACAGCATTATCTCTATCCAGGAACCTACTGCTTTGAATGTTTAAATAAATGAAAACAAATATTAAACCTACAAAAATGAGATTGAAGGTTATAATCTTTAGTTTCTTCCAAAAACCAAAACATGGCTTCAGTCAAAACAAGCTTGACTCATAATCTGGTAAAGACAGACAGTATATCAGAAAATAATTATCCTACTGATGACCATTTTACTATTTAATCTCCCATTTCTACATTTACTCCATTAATTCCTTTACTTCCTATAATCCTGGTAAATGTGTCTGAGGCTCATTAAGCCAGTACATTTCCGACCTTTCTTTGCTTTCTCCTTTATCATTTTTGCAATGAGCAGCGAACATTTTCAGATCCAACATAGTCATCTGAGAAAAACAAATTATTTTAGCCTAAAGCAAACAAAACCGATGAACCGGTTGAAACTACAAATTCCGGCTAAGGCAGCATTAAGGGAATCTTTAATTCAATAAAAAGACAGAAGACTTTTGAACTTAAACAGCTACAGATGTGTAAGCTGGGACTTTTAAAGTGGCTGAAGAGACCACACAGTCTACCATTTAACTCTAATTTGGGGAAACGCATCTGTAAATCCTAAGCCAACATCTAGCTAAGTGATGTTTCAATTCACCAGAATGAGCTTCCTGTTCAACCTGAGCCAGACTATGTTCTCTAAGCCACTCTATCAGTCTATGTCCAGCACACTATAGACTGTCTAATCTGAACCAAAGCCTCCCCTGACAGCTAAAATCCAATTATTACACATTTCTACAGAAACTGACTCAAACATGAGAACCTGCAAAAGACTGCACAGCTTGCTGAAGAATGTAAGTCAAAATACACATGGTTCCATTTGCTCTTAGACACATAATGCCTTGCAAAAGTCTACAAAGTAAAGTCATGGGTTTAAAAGGGGGAAGGTGGTTCATTTTTATGTTTTTTTGTTTTGTTTTTAAATTATAGTTTGGATTTTTTTTTGTGTGTGTGGTTTTCATCTATTTGAACTCAGCAATTTCTTGACCCTCATCCTGATTTCCCAAAAACATTTATCATCAGAAGTTTTCATGGTTCTTATTCCAACATGGGCCATCTATTTCCTTGTAGTAATTTATGGATTCTTGGGGTTTGAAAATAGCGACAAACAGAGCCTTACAACTTAAGCAGCCACTCACTATGGTAACAGCAAACCATTAGTTGTTAACTTGAATAGACTGGACACATCATTATGACCATTGTTGACAGCAGCATAATGCTTTGTTTCCCATTAGCAGGGAGGGCGAAGCAGGTCATAGTGTGAGAAGATGGAAGAAGCTTGAAAATGTCGCTGAACATCCAGCCAGAGCTACAGTGGAATGAAACAAAGCATATTATCTATATTTTAAAATGTTCCAGTCAAACTCTGAACCAAATCTTTGGTTGAACTTAATTAATGTTCACAGAGACCATCCATTCAATCTGAATGAGTTTAAGATTTCTGCCCAAAAATCTTGGTATTATGTTACAGAGAGTCTGTAACATAAAACCAAACCTAAAATAAATAAAAAATCCTAGAAATAGAATCTCAGAGAATTTTTAAGCCCACTGCCAATATTGTTAACTGTCCACAAGAGAATCACAAAAAAAAATTGCGAAACATAAAGATAAAAAGACACAATGATTAAATAAAAGTTAGATGATCTCCATTTAAATAAAATGAAACATTTATTAACAAATCAAACAACAAACTAACTGATTATAGCAACCATAAAGAGTGGCATGGATGCCCCCTGCGTTATCTGAAGGCCTGGCTGCTGAATGCACTAATAAACCAGTGAAAACAGGCACATATTGGCCGAAACTGGGAAAAAGATCAGCCAGCTGGTGTATTGATCTATCTTTACTAAATACACGGATGTTTTAGCTTCTTTTGAACTTTATATTTTCTGCTTGCTTTCTGTGTGATGCTTTAACTAGCAAAGTTAATAGATATGTTATCCTATTATCACATATGTATGTGTTGTTTTTAGATTTGTTTACACTTGCTTGGATAAATGTGCATGAATTCCTTTTTTAAAAAGAGGATTTTAAAGCAAGGAGGGCTTCAATTAATTCTGCTGAGAAGGAAAACCAGAACAGGACAAGGACAGAAGAACTACGCTGTGAGAAACACTCATCTATGCAGTCAGACGCACACATATATGAATAATTAAACAAACAAATATGCATTAATGAAAGCCTGGGTTTGCACTAATACACACGCAGGCATATATCTCCTAAAACCCGCCCAAACACAACACAGCATAAATGTGCATCAATAAATAATTAGACTCTTCATTAGAGGCCGCAGGTCAGCAGTTTGTGAGAGTGCTGCAAAGATTCGAGTCCAAAACGACCGGCGAGTCTTTTGAAAAGCAAGCAGTTGGCATTTTGACCTTGTTAGAAAAGAAAAGAAATATAAATAAGCCTTTCATAACACTGTTTCTCCATAGATGTCTTATGAAATCATTAATTATACCTGACAAGCCAAGATTAAGGTTTAGCAAAGTGCTGCTCCGGGTGTAATTCAATACATCTTTGACCAATAAGTAGGAATGGTTCTGAATGTGCTGTTTAAATTCTCAAACTGTGGGTTCGATGTTTTTTGTTTTGTTTTTGCCAACTCGGATTTCTCCCAGACTGCTGGCGGTTTTCTGGGAGAAAAAGGTCACTTAGGATCCAAGTCATACAGCTTAAAGGCTAAAGCAGCCACAAGCTCCAAAACGCTCCAAATCCACAACAAGCTGACCCTCTCATGGGCCTTTTAGCAGCCATTAATCTATTTTGTCATGTGCTCCTGCTAACAACGAACACCACTGTTAATAAAAAACAGTTTATGGAAAGCATTCAATCTGCTGGATTTAAGAAATCTTCCCCTTATGAGCGTGTTATTAATTAGGAAGCTTTGTCGGCAGCAGGGCCACAACGCAAATCTGCCCGGAGCAGAAAAACATTGAAAGAGGAAAATAAAAATCACATCACAAAAAGATATGAACAAGCACTGCGGCTTAAATCACTGAAACGTCTTGATTTGTGTGACATTCTGCTGCGTCATGCATCAAAATGTCACACGAGGCAGGATGGGGAAAAAAGGCCACTTCGTCAAAAACTGTTTCCCTTTTGGGCCGTCGTGTAGAAGGTATTTGACAGCAATTTTGTGTAGCAGGTACATTATTTATCAGCGTGCTATAATAAAAGGAAAATTCCTCACAAGTCAGCTGAAGTCTCTCTGAGTCAGAAAATCTGGCGAGTGTGGATAGTAGAGGGGAAATTGGACTTGTGGCCTGAGATGATAAAATCTCTTCTTAGTCATGTTTTACCTGGCTTTCCACATCATCTATGAAAACATGGAAAACAGTAGTACACCTCTAAGGTCACGTCTGTTTTATTTAAACTGTGGAACATCTGCCTTGTTCCATTTTCAGCAAAACAACTGCATTTTATCATAATTTTTTATCAGTCAACATAGGAAGGCTACCCTGTGTAAACCTCTAATGCCATAATGATTCTCCTAACCTATTTTCTATTTTAAGGAGTGGAAAAAGAGTTAAAAAAAATACATTTTAAAACCTTTTTTGAAACAATTTTTATAAAGGTATAAAGCTGTGCCAAACTACTGAGACACATCAGATAATGCAGGGGGGTCCAAATAAAGCAGTGTATTCTAATTATGAGTTCGTATGAAATCGTACGAAAAGTTATGCACCGTAATTTCGTACGTTTTTTTCGTCGTATGCGCATGCGCATCTGACGCACCATTCACGAATATAGAATATAAATTACAGTTAGCCCTAACCCTGACCCTAACCCTAAGATATAAAACAGCAAGCAACGTAGTTAGAGACATGAATAAGTGATGATTGCACTGTTTTTCCCATTTTTATATCTGTCCGCGGATCAGCTTTTTTTTTCTGTCTGCCACCGCATGCGCACTGATGTGGTTTTCTTGAGCAAAAACGTCCAAAACGTACGAAATAGTGTGCATAACTTTTCGTACGATTTCATACGAACTGATAATGAGAATATGTTGAATATAGACAATTATCAACCAGTAAAGGTCCAAAGACATTTTTAACTATAATCTGCTAATTTTAAACAGAATATAACACTGAAATAAAATGGTTAAATCAGTTTTTCATGCATTTGTGTTATACATTGAATTTTAAAATAAAAAATATATTAAAAAAGTAAAAAAAAGAACATTTTTAAATTTTAAAATCTAAAGTTTTTTTGAAGTAGAGAACAACAATTGTTCATTTTGGTTTATAGAAAGTTTCCTGATTCACATATTATATGAAACACCTGAACTGACCATTTGTTATTTCTTTCTCTTTTTTTATGGCTTAATGAGAGAAATGGGCTTTATGCTGCTTTATGCTGCTGAGTTTGAATGCTCATATGTGTTTGAGTGCTCATTTTGAGCCTGGATCCATATTTATTGTTTATTATGTTCATGTTGGAGAATCCTGCTTCACAGCAGAAGGTTGAGCCAAACATACTCAAAATGTCCAGGGTCATCTTTGAGCACGACGTTTCACTTTTCCATCACCAGTTCACTGCAGTTCTTCCAGCATTCTACACTTTCTTTCACTTTTTTTCATCTTCTCCTTCTTTCCCATCGCCCAGCTTGCCACAGCTTTGCCTGCTGTGTCTAAAAGTAGCAGCAGCAGCAACCCAGACTGACAGCAGCTCATTGTCTGATTTGTATCACGTGTAGCCTGGAGCCGGACGCTCCAGGGGTTTACCGTACAAACAGGAGAAGCGGCGCAATTGAAATTAGACACAGCCGTCGGACAACATGCGGTAATTTATAAATGTTTTAAATCAGGTTGGGTCCGGATTAGCCAGCAGGTGGGTCCGGATCCGGACCGCAGTCCACTAATCCATGACCCTTTGTGATAAAGTAACTGCCTCCTATTTAAATCATTGATTAGTTGTTCTTATCCATATTACTGTAAGACTTCTATAGTCAGTAAATAACTAATCTGTCAAGTTTAGCAAAGAAACACAATGATCAACATTTGACTGTAAAATACTAAACTAGTAGTACTAAAGTCTAGACCTACTTTAACTGGAACAGGTAATGATTCAGCATGTAATGAACACTGTAGAATAATGTCCTTATAGCTCTTTAGTCGGCTCATTTAGTTCTTTAGTCATATCAAGGTTTAGATCAGACAGTTTAAAACCTTTTTTAATCATCTTCCAAATGAGCTGAAAACAAGTGAGATGTTCTTGTGGGAGGAAGATGCAGCAGATATGCTTTTAGAGCAGCTCTCAGATGAATGGTTAAGGTTACTTCACTGAGCATTGAATATAATGTTTGAAGAAAGGTGTTTATTTTGTTTCAGCAGGTGATCAAGTCTGAAAGTTACATTTTTTTTTAAATCAAAACCTTATGCGTATCTGCTTGTAAAGCTGTAATATTTAGACTCTTTTAAACCAACAATAAAACAAACACTGTGTGTTGACTTTTTTGACCCAATCTACAGCTTTAACTAGACTCATAAGCAAAAAAAGTTTGTTTTTTTTTACACATTTTTGTGATGATAAAGCCTCAGATTCCCAAGTTATCTTTCCCCTTTGACTATTATTAACTGTATGCTACCGTTAGTCTTTTAAAAATGCGTAGTTTACAATATTTTTGAAAGTCATTACAAATCAAGATTAAAGGAATGTTTGACATTATTTGTGGGTTATATTTAATGTCCACCTATTGGTGCAAAGTTGATACCTCTTGCTGAATTTACTGAATTTTAAACTAAAATGAATAAATATGAGTAATCAATAAGCACATTTTAAATTTTTCGGGGCCTTTGCAGATAATTAGATAACCTGATTTATTTTTTCTTGGATGTAAAAATTCCTCATCTTTCCATGGAACACAGCAGTTTAGTCCAATCAGTACTTTGACAAGCAGAGTTTCAGTTTTCCATTACTCAGCAACAAATCCTAAACATGTTGCTCCCTTCAGAGGATCATGACCTCTGAAATGGAACGATCCTTCAGACATGACTGCATGACTGACAGCGGGTTTACATTTAGGTACTGTAAAGTTTGTGTATGATGTAAGTAGAGTCATTGGAGCATGAATATTCCCAATCCCAGCATGACAAAAAACCATGATGCAATATGGGTGATCCCTGCAACAGAGACCCAATAAGACCAGAGCCAAAATGTGACTGGAGATGGACGGAAAAACAAACAAAAAAAATAGATTTTAAAAGCCGCAATAATAGATGAGATCTTGGCCAGCAGTGATCAACAGTGATAAATATTAATGAAAACCATTAGGCTCTGAGAAATTCGTAAACAGAAATGGCGAGAGGTCTACTCATGGGATAAAGGCACAAGAGTCACTTTGCTCTTATGTGCAGCAGACTATTTCCCTCTGACATCTAACTTGAAATTTTGCCAACAGTTGCATATTCAAGCTCAAACACTTTTATCATTATGATCACTTGTGTGGTTTTATGCAATTTTTTTTTTTTTTTTTTTGGGATGAGCAGGAACAACAAGTGACAAAAAACATAGGAATGAGCACTCAGAGTGGAACAGCACAATGCCACTGAGATAAAGTGGGCCCTAACCACACACAAAGATAGGATCCTCCATCTCTCTTTCTATCTGAATCAGTCTCATTAGCCATGCTAAGGCTGTGGCTTGGTGGGGTCGGCCTGCACGCTGTGCTGTAGAGTTGGACAGAAGCCCACGGCAGAGAAGGTCACCCACCACTCAGTTTAATTCCCACAAGACCAACGCTGGCCTCTTCCTGATAATGAGCGGATATAAATTAGTGCAGGAAGAAACACGTACCTCCAGAAACATCCATCATGGTTTAAAAAAAAATGTGAAAAAGGGGATCTTAGAAGCTTGTGTATCGAAGAGTTGACTTCTTTATACCTCACAGAATTTGTAAACACTAAAGTCATAGAGAAATCATAATTAAATGTCAAATCCGTCTGGCTTAAATGTGTACATAAATTTACTCTTTATCAGACTAAATTTAGACAATTTTTCTTCTAAAAAAAATCTTGTCTTAAAATCTGTGTTGGTTTTTTTGTTATCTTATGCAGGCCAGTTAGTTATACGTCAGCTTGTACATCTAAATTCGGCCAGTCATATATCAACGCTCATCTGTCAATCAAAATTTTTCGGTCATAGCATCTTGATTCATATGTCGCAGCTAATATATACGTAACGGTTGAAATAAGAAATTACGATAATTTCCTTTCCCATTGAGTTCCATCCCAGTGTTCACGGGGATGGACGTCTGTGTCTTCGGCAGGCGTAGATCTAACAGAACTGGCAGAGTTGCGAGGCAAGGGCTCAAACATGTACGGCTGGAAGCCTTCTACACCAAACCAAGCTTCTGCCGCCCTGGCGTCCTCTTCCACA
>NW_015150813.1:790321-805669 GCF_000732505.1 Cyprinodon variegatus
CCCAAAACATGATTAGCCTTCATTTTCTACTCACCCCCATGCTGAACAACACTCTGGAGTACTTTTTTGATATCTCAAATGCATCTGGAGATCTGAGAGGCTTCTTGCTGTCTGCTGACATTCAAATAATGGAGGTCTATGGTGCCCGAGACAGAAAGGTCCATAAAAGTCCACAAAAGACGTGTCAATATTCCTCCATACTGCTATGTATGGAGGAATATTGTGCCCAGCTCGGTATCTGATTTTCATGTCCATTATTGTCAACATTTAGCCTTTTATTATTATTTTTATTATTTATTTTTTTTACAGAATTTCTATGAATGCTATGCTGTCCTGATGCCGGAATGTATTTGATTGTAAACTCAGTATTCACATTTTCTGTACATTCAAGTTAATTCCCCTGAAATACCACAGATTATAAGTTCTTATCAAACAAAAATAACTGTTTAACCTCCAGCTGGTTGATGATAAAAGTTGTTAAGCGTCTGGTTTAATCAGCTGATCTGATCAACCCTGACAAGATTTAAACATCATTAGATGTTTTTATATGTCTGCTTGCATCTTACATTTTTAAACCACATTTTTACACTTTTTCACATCTTCACACAACTACAGTACATTGACTAAGATATTCCATTACAGCAGGGTGCAGAACTCTTAAAATAATCGGATGTCAACATCTTGAATATTAGGCGACAACATACCCTTATTATATCAAACATGCCCTAAGGTGATGTTAAGGTTTAAAAGCCTTGAGGTGAAAAGAAATGTTTGACTCTTTACTCTCTGAACCCAGCATGACTCTTAAATTGAGCTGGTATAATATCTTTCCCATGATGCTGGTGAAGGAGCAACGAGCTGTCACCGCTCTCTACAGGAAACATTGAACATGCCTGTTCAGGGAGATCATAAATTCATCACAGTGACATCCTAGAGCAAGCTCTGCTGACTCGACCTTGATCGATTGCAGGCAGGACGACAGATGGCCAGAAAGGACAATCATATATAACTGTATGGCCATTAGCATAATTACATGCATATAGGGAACAAGTCATGGTACAAGCCCATTTTAGGGCTGTTAAATATCAGGGGGTGAGTGTCAGAGGTGCTCTAATAATATTTTTAAATTAGTAAACCAGTAGGTAAACGCACAGAAGTAATCTATATTTGAAATGTAGAATTCCAGCACACGTCATCATTGGCTGTTCAAGATGGTGACAATAGGACACCCACTTATAGCTTTAGGAAAACTGCAAAGCATGAAAGATTCCCATAAATGATGAAGCCATAACCTACTTTGTGTTGTTACTCTGTTATTACAACAGCATCCACAACTGGGAAGATAATAAGATCCTGAATAACAATAATTGCCTTCTATTGAAAGAAGTCTTATGACATCAAATGTGTTTTGAGGGTTCATGACATCTGATTTACATGCAAAGTCTATGGAGGATAGCATTTAGCATCAAAAGGTCCAGCGGCACGGTTTGAGCATCGGGTGGAGAGCATTTAAGAATCCAGCATCTGAGCGTCAACCAATCAGAGAAGCTGATCAAGGAGAAAGACACTACAGGCAAACCATGATCGCTTCTGCAGAGTTGTCAGCACTGAACTATGAAAAAAGTATATCAAGGAGTTAAACTCCNATCCTGATGATATAACTGCACAGCTGACGTTTTGTGGTAAACCCTTTTGCTTAAAACTGCTTTTTTTTTCCTACTCATCAAAGCAAGTTGCACAAATGTCCAAGTTGAAACGCTGGAGACCATTTTGACATAAATGTGTTTGGTGTGCAGACACCAATAGATTGAAACGTTTTTGAACCCCATGAAGAAATGTTTTTGATGCAACTCTTAAATAGTGATAATACAATTATTTCAACCACTCTAAATTTCCTCTTCAAATATGTTGAGGAAAGCTTTAACAAATGATTGGAAAATAACTGATGATAACTGCAGGTAAGACTACGATATAGATGTCTGAATCCTGCCATACTTGGCAGCCTTTCTGGTCCCTCTGCTTTTGAAAGTGTATGATGCCTCTGTATCACAACATGTTAATATGCAGGGGAAACAATCAAGCAGGGATAATGAAGTAACAGTTACAAACAAATTCTGCTTCGCATGAAGATGTGAGTCCTGGTTTGTCGCCAAGTGAAATCTTTTGTAGTTTTCTTCTCATGGGAAAGCAATCAGACTACCAAGTGAACCAAAGAGGGGAAATTAAACCTGTTCTACGGATCTGTATCTGATATAAAACATAAATCCTCACCGTTTCAATGAGTAACCGGAGCAGAGCGTTTTGCATGTACTACTGCAATGGCCTTACTGTATGTACCCAAAGCATGCTGACACCTCGCTCCCTCCCCCTATGGCAAGTCAATTTAACATTTTATAGCCAGTGACCATTTTTTTTATAAAAAATGTGTTCATTAATTCTTTATCTAAGGTGAACGCCTCAGCTATCTCAAATATAATGTTTCTTAGGAAAACTGACTTAGCATTTTTCATTTATTCATATCAGGTTTGCAGCTTCACCTACTAATACATCAAACCAAACCTGGCTCTCTAGACTATCGTGTATGAAAACACCTTGAAACCTTAGTTTAAAAGATGAATGTTTGGTAAGTTTACAACCTAACTGAGTATAAACACATTTCTCAACAGGCTTGTTTATCAGTTAATTTGAAATATTGGTGAATTTACTACGTCAATTCTACTATGAACAATCGAAAACCAGCAACATGACGACTCACCCTACAAACACAGTATTTGTAATTCATCCACAGGGAAACATGCTGTAAAAGTCACTCTTAATACATGAAGATAAAACCTTTATATGACCTATTCTATTAAGTTGCATGCAGACTTCCTCAATATTGTGTTGGTAAACAGGTTACTATTATAGTGTCCTCTTTATGAAAACTTGCATTTTTTTTAAATGTGATATTTCCAAACCAAATTGATAGACTCTCACTTTATATTTAAACACTTTAGTCCACACATTCTGTTCCTCCTGGTTTCTATCTGGCTTTCAAACATGGCTTTGGTTCTTTTGTTGCAATCCCAGGCTCCCACTTATCACCCAGATAACTTCCTTCAACATTGTATGTTCAGATTTCAAACAGCCTACAGATTTGCAAACACAAGTGTTTAAAGAAAAGCAGATGATAAGGTGTAAAGAAAAGAAGAGACCCAAATAAAAAATAAAGAGAGTGAGAAAAAACAGCAAAGACAGAGTAAGGTTAAAGGGGAAAACCAAAAAGACTATATAAAAGAGATCAAAAAAGAAAGTGATGAAATAAGATGCTGAGAAGTATGAGGTTGGCAAAATGAGAGAAATCTCCATGGAAATGATGGAAGTGAAGTAAAAGATAGGAGAGAAATAGAAAACAGAATAGCAGAGACAGCAAGAGGATACAGAGGCAGAGAGGTGTGGAGTAGTCCAGAGATTTATGGCAGGTTGTTATGGAGCACCGACTGAATAACGGAGGGTGAGACCAGGTGAATTATTCATGACTATACTGGGGCTGAGAGTGTGTGTTGTAAGTAGGTGATGGGAAGCAAGTGAAACACACAAATACTAACTTTCCCCACAGAAACCTCGAGGAACTGAATAAAGCAGTGAGAGGCTGTCCAAAGCTTAAGATCAAATTATAAAGGGACACAACATCCCACAAACCTGCAGAACGGAGAGGTATTTGGAGAGCTCTGAAAACAGGAATCCTGAAGGAAATTAAACTTTGATCTATCTGGCTCTTCTTGATGTCAGTGCTGGAAATGTTCCTTTTAATCCTCCAGTACCTCCTAAGCAACAGTCAGTTTAGTTCTAGATATCGAAGCTTCTTTAGATTTTTTTTCCAACTGAATGACAATCAGACTGGAAATTTTTCATTTTGGAATAAATACCACATTTGCCTTAAGCGGATTAGAGGAAATGTACTGCTTTGGCTACCCACTCTCCCTCTCTTGTATATCACTGGCATAATGGTATTGCTCTAAATGAGCATTGCAACCTACAGTTTCTCTACTTTGGTTCCAACATGCAAGAGAGTTTTTTTTGAGGATTTAAATACGTTTTGTAAAATATTTTTCAATGCAATATTGCGGAAGAAGAGATATGAATGTCAATTTTCGTTTTATATTTTAGTTTTAATGCTTTTTTGACCTGGATTATACAAAAAATACTCAAATATTATAATTAGGTTACTGATGGGAAATGAATGAATGTCAGAAATGCTACATCTAATTTTTATACTACTCAGCGATCGGACATCTAAGTGCTTACACGGTCTGAGTAACAAGCTTCTTTAATATGAATGGTGTTAATATAGGAAGAAGACCTTAAGTTGTTTCTATTCAAGATAAGTGAGGTTAATTAGTGTTTAAAAAATGGATTTAAATTTTAAATCCTTTTTTTTTTATTTTAAAAGGAAAAAAACATTTTCTGACGCAAGACCCAAAACATTTACTAGTTATTCATTCTGTCATCCAAGAGGGGGAAAGGATGAGAGAGCAAGAATTTCAGAAGCCAATAGAAAGGCTAAACAACCTTTCGAGGTTTTTTCAACCACTTTTTTACCAGATTCCTCTAAACAAAAAAAAACAAAAAAACAAATAGCAAACTAAAATGTCATAACAGCCTAATTTTAAAGAAACCCTAATTAATGACGCTTCAAACATTCCTGGGCTAAAGAAGAAAACAGAGTCAGAAAAGTTGAACTGATTAAACAGTTAGAAGAAATTCTCTAGAAGCATAACAGCGATGCAGTACAGCCTGTGTTGAGCTGCTGGCTCCACAATCTGTATGTGTATGGATGAGCATGAAATCTATATTCAGATCACAAAGGCACTTCTGGGAAATACTGTCTCAAACACTCACCGAGTTGATGCAGGCCAGCTCCTTGTTGAGCAGCCAGGGAAGGGAGAGTTTCCCCTCTCCTTTGTAGCACGACTGAATCCTTTCTTTAATCTTTTCCTTTATCTGCCTCATTGTGAACAAACACAAAGCTGACTCTTTGGGCGGCTTCTCTCTGTTCTTCTGACCTTGGGCAAATACAGTGAAGAGAACCTCCTCGTGCTCTCGAATGCCAAGGGAACGAGCCAAGCGCGATCCTGGTCGGGCCAAATAAGCATCCTGAACCAAGCGGTACTCCACTCCGTCCTTAGTGCAGCCAATGGGGAATTCAACATACGAGTAGAACTTGGGATCATCAACGCATAAGCGGACAATCTTGGAAGTGAAGAACTGTTCGCTGTTTGCGTCTGGTGAAGTCAATTGGGTGTCAAGTTGTAAGGTGAGGTAATACACAAACTGCTCACTGTTGAAGCCATAAATGTAGTAGATGTCAAACGCTGGGAACTTGGACAGAGTGTCAGAGGGAATCTTAAGCTGGGAAGACACAAACTCGTCCTGGTACACAAAGCTGAACATGTCAGCATTCTCCTCGTTCGACATTAGCTTGCGACTAGATAGCGTAGGGAAATACTCAGACTTTCCCTTAATGGGGGTGCCAACAAAGAGTTTGCTGCCCCCACCAAAAATATCAGGTGGGATCACTACGCCAGACATAGTGTCTGGCTCTGCAACGCTGGATAGATAATGCTCTTTACGGTGGTGTGGCTCACCAAGCTTAAATAAATCATCCAGGCGCAGGAACTGGCATATTCCCTGGGAAGTACTCCCACACGCAATTAAGCGGTTGTGGGCAGCATCAAGTAGCAGGAGTTTATTGACATTAGAAGTCTGCACTAGCTCATGTGGGCATGACTGGACACCAGGGGGAGGGTAACAGCGAGGGTTGTCAGTAACAGGCCCAGTAACGTGGCTCCGCAGCTTGGTGAGATTGCTGGATAGCTTGTAGATCCAATTGACAGCACCCAGGTAAACCTCTCCCGTTTTGTTGTGGACCACCAAATGCGTGAGACCACCTTCTGGCGGAGAGAAGGAGAGGAGAGAAGAGACAGGAGGGGTGGTTGAGGTGGAGGTCTGGGGCAGGCAACAAAGAAGGAGTAAGGGGAAGATCAGAAGGGGTGGATTAAGGTGTGAGGACATGGTGGTGAGGGAAGGGGAGTGTGTGTTAGTGTGTATTTTTGAGATTGCAATCTGCGAAGCGGTCAGTCAGTGCCTTATAAGACTGCAGGGGAAAAAGATGGATAAAAAAAAGTCTTGAAGTAGTAATCTTCCTGTTCTCTTTTATCCTCCACTCCCGTGTGGATTTATATCCTCATCCCCTGATCCTCAGCGTCGTCCACCATCAGCCCTGAAAGCCAAAGAAAGAAAAACATTAGCAAATGTCTCAATTCCTTTTATACACACACATATATATATATATTTTTTTCTTTTCTTTTTTTATTCAAATATCTAATTGGTATAATTTAGTGATGATAAACAAAAGACAACGAATGATGGCACAGACTCACCAAGACCGTGGATAAAGACATTAATCTAAAATATAACAACTGGAGGTCTATTTCACTGCCTTCTCTGCTCTGCTTGTACCTCTGTGTGAAATCTTTTTTAAAAACTAAACAAAACCTTGATCTGCTGTGTTTTGACTGCCTGAAGGTATAATATGATTCAGCTAAAAAAGTGAACACAGTTACTTTCATATCATAAAGCCTTGTGATTCTTTTATACAATCTTTCTGATAAACAATTAGTGTTAGCAACCATACTTTTTTAGCTGCTTCATAAACTAATAAATCTGATTTTTTGTCTAAGTTTGCATACAGTTGTTTTTTTGTTTTTTTTCAGTTACAGTTTCCTGGAGTACGAAGAGCCATAAAGCAGTGAGAGATTCTCAGTTGCAGGATTACTGTCAGACTGGTGCCCCTGGTTCAAGAAATAAGTAAAAATGTCTTAAATTACGTGTTTTTACCCTTGATTTGTGTAGCTAAATTAGATAGTTTGCCAATGAAATTAGTAATTTTTACTCTTAAAATAAGTTAATCAGATAATATGCACTTGAAATAAGACAATGCAATTGTGTTTTCTTATTTTAAGTGTAAATTGTCTTGTTCCATTAGCAAAATGTCTCTTTTACCGCCTCAATTCAAGAACAAATGCAGTTATTTTAAGAAAAAATGACTTATCTAGATTTCCAGTGTTCAGCTGATTTTAGCCACGTATCCAACTGATTTAAAATGTGGGAGACCGTTCTACTGTAAATGGGTGGAAACATAATAATGCCTTTAACATAATAATGATAAAGGCTCCATTCTATACTAAAATATGTATTCTGCTAAAACATTGCAGGTTGCTCCAAGTCTTCCAAGAAGAAGTTTTCCTTTGTTTTCAGATATTGGCCTTAATTTGTGTGATGTCATCGAGGAGGGTTTGCCTCGTGCCTTTAAGTTTCTCTGCTTTTGCCCTTTTTCAATGTTCAGTTCAATGGGTGAATTCAATAAGAACCCAGAAAAGCAACATTTTTACTTATTTCAATGCAGTTAAAGTGCATGTATGTAGAACCAGAATTGTTTACTTTAGACATTATAGATGCAAGGCCATTAAGAAAGTCTAGCTTGTATTAAGTAAATTGTTCTAAAGTTTTGCAAGCTCAGTTTCTGGTTTGATCTGTGTAGATTAGGTCTAGAACCAGGCACCAGGCTAAAATCTAATCAGTTTAGATTTAGGAGGATGGTCGTATGAAGGCCATCAGAGTCAGAGATAATGTTTTACTCTTTTTGCTACAAATGTTCTGAGGTTTGCGTCAAAGCTGTACAGGGTTGCAATTGTTTCAATGGAAGCAAGCTCATTTACTTGGAATCTACTAATCTCAGCTGGTAATAGGTATACATCTAATTAAAGAGATGCAAGTAGAGTAGACTTGCTTAGCGAATAATATATACATTTCTGATAAAGGTCTGACTAGCTGTTAGTCTTCCATATGTTTATTCTCCCAACTTTTTTTCTACAAAGTCAAACAGAATAATTCTCCATATCAACTATAACTGATATAAACTTCACATAAACTCATTTAAATAACTGATACAGCCTGTAAAGATATAGTTTTTGTCAGGTCTCAGATGGGGGCGACTCTAAATATTTAAAATATCTAAATTTACAGATTTATAATGGATCTCTTCAGTGTTTCATATTGCCTAGTTCATATAGTCTGACTATGTGAAGTACTTAGCATGTTTATTTATTTAAATACTGCATTTTTAAAGAGACGCACAAGAACCCACATAAAGAATAGGAGGAACAGATCAATTACAAGCAGGGTAGTATATAAAAGCAAAACATATATCTACTTGGAAGAAGTGGAGAAGAAAAGGAAAAAAAAACAATCCACCTTTTCAAACAAAAGAACAGGGCAGGGAGAAACCATCCAAACTGATAAAGCAGGAAGACGGAGAGAGGGACAAAAGTGAAGGCTATTTGGCTTTACACCAGCAGAATATAAAAGCAGTGGAGATGGTGAGAGCAGATTGCTATGAAAGCTAACAAAAAGAATGAGAGATGGACCATCCATCCACTTCTTATTACAACCATCCATTCATTCGTTTTCAATATCCGCTTATCTGATCAGAAAACACGAGAAGCTGGGGCAGTTTTTAAAATACAATTGAGGAAAGGTAAGGTCTGGAATAATAGCTCGCTCCTCTACATGCACAAGAATCGACGCAAGAAACAGGAATAATCTGTGGTTTCTAAGGACAAGGCTATAAAAAGTCAGGTTGGAAAATTTATTTTATTCCACAATAATAATAATAATTTTAAACCAAACAATGACAACATCTATTGATATGACCAATAAACAGCCAGAACTTTAACCCTTTTTGCACTTTTTACTTATTGCACTCATACTGCCAGACATTTGGTCTTGTTCTAATAAGTCCCAAACATCCTAGTTTACTTACAAGGGAAGCAAAAACAAACAATAAATCCCAGAAATCAAATATAATAAACATACAGATCTATTATAAACACAATTGAATGTGAAATGCTTTGTGCCCAACCAGAGTGAGCTACTGGCATACATGTTCTCAGAGTTAGAGAATGTGATTAGTCCCCTTTAAAGTACAAGAAATGTCAAATAAATGTAAATTAATAAAGTAAAATATTATAATTTTTTGGGAATAAATGATAGACCTTGATACCAGAAGCCAGTCCATACCTCTTTATAGCAGTGTGTCTACCACTCTTTATTAATTCACAGCCAGGATCAGATCACAAGGCGCAGGCTTGTGTCATAAAAGCGTTTGGTCAGCAAAGTATTCCCGTCTCCAATTTCTGCTTCTTTTCCTCCTTTCATTGCATTCCTCTCTCTCCCTCTCCTCTCAGACACTTTGCTCTCTGTCAATGGTGTCTTTCATCTCCTGCCCAGCCATGATTACAGTGGCCCCGATGACGATGCTGCTGCCTGTCCCATCAGGACAATCCAGCCACTGTTAGTGTTTCAGCCGCTCACACTAAAAGCATGCAGCATAGATGTACAGTACGCTGTCCAAAACCATTTCAAACACATTAAAGAAGCCTCAACACACCAATGCTTGAGATTTACAAAAATAAAATGAGCTGACTGCTTATTCCTGTACAACAAATAAGGAAAGAAAATACATAAAATACTCTAAATACATGAAAGTGTGGCAATTCTTGACAATTTATGTTTTATGATCTACTGTAGAAATGCTATAAATAGCATGAGGTATTGACTTGCTAGGATATGGTAACCAGTGAAACTGTTCTGTGATGTTCTCTCCCGATGTTTGACTAAACTAGGACAAACAGATGAGAGGAAGAAGGAGACGTCCACGAACAGGAAAACTGGGTAGGGATTTAAAGGTCCGTCTTTGAAACGCTGAGTTAGATCAAAAAGAGAAAATGTTCCTTTTTTGTAGGAAATTTGTTAGAACAGTTATTGTAGACACATAAATGATAAAAGCAAATCTGAATGAAGATATGGGACAGGATGTTCTAAAAGGGTCCAAATTTCCATCTGTGTACTCAAAACTACCCATATTTAAACATCAAACAGCCTTGCAATGCTGCAGCAACTTGAAAAATGAAATATTTTGGGGCAAGATCTGAAGTATGAAGATATTACACTACCAAGATTTCCAAAGTCAAGATTTTGAGAGCCTTTAAAACAACACAATATAACTTTAAAACCAATTATTAGCTTAATTTTAGTTATATTAAATGATTGTTTATGTTAGTTTACAGTACTTGGTGCATATTGTTCCTCCATTTGGTCCGCACTTCACAAAAACCCACCTAGGTAACTTGAGAGGCTGAGATCCGTTGATGGATCTTGGAGTTAGAGTGCGTCTTTATGGCATTCTGAGCTTAGTGTTGCTTTAAATGAGACCAAAGAGACAGTTAAGGTTAAAATGTACTAGATAAAAAAGAAGTACAAATAAAATATTATGTAATCCTTCATTCAAATATTATTTAGAGCCAACTTTTGCCTGAAAAGTTGACAAAACAGCTCTGATGCATGATCATCTGATGCATGATTACTCATGAGATGAGTAACTGCTGTTGGCACATCAGTTTCTGGCACAGTGAGCCAAAATCTTAACCAATATATTCACACCACTCCTTTAGCACTGAGCTCTCATAAGTTTCTATTCCAATTATTTATACAAACATAAACAGAAGCATGTCCAGGTGTATTAACCAATACATTAACTCGGTATGTATATTACATATACTTAAAGTCCAGATAGATCTAAAGTTAAGCACAAGATTTGAATACATACTGACACATTTCCAGGTTTACCGGTTAGTCTTAAACACAATCTGCAAAGAAGAGTGAAATCTATGGCGACAGGAAGTGGATTAAAGTACTTGAAACTTTGGCCTACTTTGGTTACCCTTTTGATTAAAGCAAGTGACCCCTAGAGAGACGCCGTCTTGCATATAATCACTTGCATAATCAAGTCGCTACACTTTAAGCAGGTTTTTCAGCTTAGTCTTTAAGATTACATTTTTTTGCACCTTGCACTGAAGGTTGTATTTATGTGAACTTTAAACCTGTTGGCAGGTGACCTTTCAAAGCAGTCAATTTACATGTAATCAAGCCTTTGCCTCATAATTACTGACTAGCTTTTTTAAGGTTAGGTTTACAAATTATACGTGTTTTTTTAAGAGGTTCGGTTTTTTAAAGATGGCAGAAAAGGTGAAAGCTTATCCTTTTACAAAGGATCAGTGATTGTATTTGAACTTAAAGGTCTTTTAAATTGAAGTTTAAAGTAGGTAGGCTATCTTAGGACTCAGAGAGCTAGGAGAGATTCAAAATTTTAAGCGATACCAGAAAGGCTGAAAGATTTATAGCACAGTTGCTATTTTTCTTCTTTTAAGGCTTTAATCACTGTCTGTCATTAATATACTTCATTGATCTTGGTTTTTCCCCATAGTAAATACAATAAGGATTCAGGTTCCTTGATGCTAGCAAAGCTAACCATGCTAACGCTTAAAGAAACATCTTGAAGATCGTTTTAATTTTTCAGTTCTATAAATAGATGATATGTCTTTTCTTTAGGGGATAATTAAATCCCCTAAAATATCCCCTCTATCTATAAGTGTAGAAGATTGGCCTGTAAACTGCTGTGAAATCAGATTAAATTTTCTGAATCAGCCAGAATTTAATAAAGTTTCTCTAAAAAAAAAATGTACAAACCTACAAACTTTGACTCATCTTTTAAAGAATAAAAATATTTTCAAAAATTCAATTTAGTTTATTTATATAGCAGCAGTTCACAACTCACATCATCTCAACTCACTTTAGAGACAATTTAACCAGATCTAAGGGAAACCAGCTGATTGCATTTATTCAGCAATCCCTCACAACAAACATGCATGTATCAACAGTTGAGAAGAAAAACTCCCTGTTAAAAGAAAGAAACCTCCAGCTCAGTAGGAGCCTCCTTCTGCTGGGGCCGACTGGTCAGATAAATTATATTAAATGAAATTAAATTTCAATTCAATTCAAGTTTATTTATATAGCACCAATTCATGACACATGTCATCTCAAGGCACCTTACAGTTCACCAGATCATACAGTCAAAGTGAATCAAAGTTTTCTAATAAAAGCCAGTTGATTGTATCGATTAATTGACTCAAATACAATCCCTCACACTAAGAATGCTTGTAGCGACAGCGGAGAGGAAAAACTCCCTTTTAACAGGAAGAAACCTCCAGCAGAACCAGGCTCAGTGTGAGCCCCGATCTGCTGAGGCCGACTGGGGTTCAAGGAAACGGAAACTGACATAGAAAAACAAGCAGAGATATATGCCTTCATGCATTAAGAGGAATAATCTTTAATTTTTCAATTTTCTGTTAGACCCAAACCATCACCCTATTAAAGAATCTGCAGCATTTTTTTTCCATTCTTTACAATCCACATAACAACATGAAATGGATCAAAACTTCAATCCTACAGTTGGACTCGTGAGAAATCAGAGTATCAGAATTATGATGAATCTAATTGCTTTTTTTTAAAACAATATGATTTCTGATTAACTATTTTTTAAATCCAAAATATATTTCCTGTACATCATTGACCTCAATATTTTTCACCATTATAATTACTAAACAAAAATATCAAATAATGTATCAAGCCTTGGAAGTATTAATAACTGCATACAGCTACAGCATTCAACCCTTTTTTTTTGTTGCAGGCTTGTCAAACATCTGGACCTCACATGTTTTCTGGGTCTGATTGTTTTAGTTAATTTTTTAAGACCATGTTTCTTGTAGCAGGTGGTGGAAAAGTCAGTTCCATTTCAGGTCATCTTAGGACAGACGACAAGAAGACATAAGAGGAAGGACACAACCTTGAACGTGAGGAGATTTCTATTTAAAATCCATTTTTCAAAAGGCGTATTATTGATGTGGTCTAATGCTGCAGACAGCTGTCCACTCACACCCTACACTTCTGTTTGGTAAAAGGGGAGAAAATATGGGTGAACTTTATTCAGCAGGTTCAAACATAAGATGAAAACAACTTCAAAAATACAGTTTCACTTATTTATGAGAAGAAAGATAATTCCAATCAAAGTACGGTAACTCAAAAGCATTCTTTATAAATTGCTGACATTTGTATAACTTGTTTCTTCTGACTAAATTTTTTATAGTTCTTATACTAAGTCATAACACTGGAAATCTGTTAATCTTTAGAGAAAGTCTAAACACCCTTATATAATTAATTTTAAACAAAGGAATTCATATATTCTTTGCGAAAGTTGGCTTTTAGTTTGAGGAAATTCCCTTAAGAGACCTAAGGCAGGTCTTGTTAAATCAGTAGGCAGAAAATTATTCTTCAAATACCCTGACTGGAATATTTTACCTTGCTGACGTTATCAGTAATGGACTTGACCACCCTAGAGGGGGAACTGCTCTCACCGTAGACAGTGGTCGATAGATAGAGTCACTGCACTGCACAAAAAGGGTCTCTTTTCTTAGAGACACAATATTAATGCACAGGAATACAGTGAATGTATTTATGAATAAATGCATCCTAGGAAAACATTTGTTAAAACCTTACAAATGAATCAATCTTTCAGTGCAGCAAAAGAACATTTTAAACTAATCTGCTTTATGCTCTATGACTAGTACCCATGTTAACAGTGCCTTGTATAGTCCTTTTCTGCCAGTCTCTTTAGGTCCTCCAGAGTCCTGAGTTATCTGTCAGCTTCCTTCCTCTTCAAATCAGACTACTGTTTAGGATTCTATAGGATTTAGGTCTGGAATCTGGGATGACATTGATATATGGCTGATAATGTGTCTGATGCTCTACCTGTTAATTTGATTATCATTCTGCTGAAAAACTGGCGGAATAATCGTAAATGCTTAGGTTATCTTCATGATTGATTCTTCTCAAGCTTATACGGATGGTGTCCACACATGTGACCTTTATCCTCTTTTCTATGAAACTTGTTTTAAGACATGCTTGTGCAACATGGCGTACAAGAGAGGAAACCACATATCTGCTTCTAGGAAAAAGCAAAAGTCCAACCGCAGCAAACTTTTGACCTTCCTGTTTTTATCGAAGGTGATGCATCATACCTCGGGCACGCCGCTGCTTGCTCCCCCTCCCTTTCAGAGCTGCGTCCCACATTGTAACCAGGTTGTCCCCAAACTGAATAAAGCCTGGAGACGCACTCAGGGTGGTCAGAGCATCGGGGCGAGACTGTGATTGACTTTCCCTGGATGGTCTCCCTGCAGGATAAACTACAAATTCTGACTTCTTGTCTCTTTTGTTCTAATAGTTTAGGTGTTTGAACCTGACAAAAACATTATAGTGATATTTCATTTTGCAGCTCATTTGATTTTTATCTAAACTTGCTGATATTCCAAAGCGATCCTAATGAAGGAATCTACTATTATAAAAGAAACGCTCAGTGGGCTTTTAAGAAGAAACGTGTCCACAACATCATAGATCCTCCATATTTGCTCCTCTGTTTTATTCCCAATCCACCTGTAATCCCTGTCTTTATAAAGTTGTCCACTGACCTAAACCATAGAATGTCTCCTGTTTAGCCCAGGAGGAAACTAGCTTATTTTACCTTTCTTTACCGTCATCCTCCAGTGCTAGCAGTACAGGAAAATTATATGCAGAAAAGCATTCATTTTCCTCTGCAAACGAACTGTCACTAACATCGCAAGTCAAAATCTAATCATTTCATTGTAATTAGCAATTAGTTTGCAATTGTTTATTTCAGTTTTTTTTGTGCACTTGTCTTACAATATAATGGATACTGGAGTTTGACTGGGATAGTCTGACGGCTCGCAGCGGATATCGTAAGCAGATTATCACTTTTTTAACCTCCCTTACCATCTTTATGCTTCATGATAAATACAGTGATAAAGGCCTGAAAGACATCGGCCTCTGTGTCATGTTAGATTTGATCTAAGGAAACAGAAAATGGAGGTTTGTTCTTTCTGAAAGTTTTTTTTAAGCTAACTGGAATCAGCTTAGAAATGTTTTAATAAGGAAACCAGAATGGGTTAAGAGTTTGTGAAAAATTATGTGAAACAAATGAAAGAATCAGGGATCTGATGATGTGTGCTTGTGTGAGAATGTGGGCTGCAGCAGCGCCATGCAGCAGACACAAACAGTGGTTCATCCGCAGTGGAATTCCACAGCTGACACACTGACCCACCCACCCACCCCTAGACACTCGGAAAAACACAGTGCTGACCAGCAGAGAGTTCAGCCTAACCTGATTTATACTCAGAACCAGGTCATTTGCGTATGTCACACTGAACGCAAATGTCCCGCCGCCCCTTCTGCAGACCACCTTCTGCACCTCACCAAAATTGTAGGTGACCGAACAACAGGGGGCCTATGATTGGTCAAATCTACATCCACTCTACACTATGGGCCGGATCTATCAAA
>NW_015150813.1:806419-825933 GCF_000732505.1 Cyprinodon variegatus
GCAAAATTGGATCTTGATAAATCCGGCCCTATGTGTATTTCCTGTTTGGTACCTTACCGGCTTGTTTTGTTTGTATGACCCTGATTGTGGAAACGACTCGACCGCTCTTTTTTGCCTTCATGTCCCTCTGTTGTTAGACAAACTTGCCCCTTCCAAATACGAACACCACGCCCCACATCATATAATAACCGATAATGAAGGACTGGTGGTGGTACCATGTAATCAGTAACAAAGGTTCTTAAAGATACGAGAAACAGATACACTCACAATGCCAGCCATACAGATACACAAACTGATGAATGCACACATGGGCTCATCTTCCAGGCTAATAGCTGCAGCTTATCCATCCTTCATCCGGTGAACGCGGCAAAGAAAGAAAAATCCACAGTGAACAGAGCCGAGCGGATAAGCCTTAATCGTTCCTAATCTGACTGCATCTCCTCTACAATAACACTCCAATCATTTCTATATACCATTTTTAATCCATATTTACACCCAACAAAGGAAAACAAGCTATGAGTTCTTGTAATATATATGTTCAGTATGATTGGGACAGAAAGATGCTTCCCTGTAGAATTAGCTTATATGCACCAAATCAAATATGTAGAAAAAATACACTTAAGAACATTCTCAGGTTCTAAATTGTGGTTTATTTGAATTTCAATCAACTATTTAAAGTTGAAAAGGTCCAAAAGCTTCCCAGCTGGACATATAAATGAAAAACAGTAATTCAGGTCTGGATGCAAAAGAAATCTTTTTCCATTCTTTGCTTAAATGAAAATAAATAGAATTTAAAATACTGATGCTAAAACAACATATTTAGGATAGCATTTGTAAAATATATATATAATCTTTATTAGATATCACTTTTGATCCTAGGTTAAAGGCATATTGTGACCTGAACAAAAAACAACTTTTTAAAAATGGGTTAGCTATAATAGAGTTATCTTTTCTTACAGTTACTTCATTCAGTTTTGTCTTTAATAATCGGGGGAAGTTTCTCTCAGTCTTCCTTCGGTCAGCTGACTGACAGCCTGCAGAAATTTGACGAGGAGAAAAAGCGATGAGTCACTCTTTGCTCCGGTCACCAAGAGAGAATCCATCACTTTGGCATACTGTTTTTTTTTATTCTATTGAAAGGTTTCTAAACCATGGGAAGGTTTTCATGTTTTAACTTAATAAAAGCTATTTCAAAAGTATAGCTTGATATGGAAACAGGTCAATATTCAAGTTATTTTCAGTTTAGGCCACATTTAAACAAAGCAGCTTTAGGCTTTAATGTATTTCCTATATAGACAGCCAAGAAATATCGTCCATATCATTGAATCTAAACAGCCTGTATACTAATAAAAGGCTTCCTGGAAAATGTAATGACGTAGTTATATTTGTAAAATGACATTTATCTCAGTATAAATCATATTTTTAACTAGCTCTGTGCATATCGAGGGAACATCAAAGGCTTAAAAGAAGCACAGAGAAACAAAGACACTTTTAAAGGTGTAGGATCACTTTTTATAAAAAAAAAATAAAAATAAAAAAGAGAACTGCAGTGAGAATGTGGCATGCTCATTCCTGAACCTAATATGCAAACTTTGTGCACTTTTATTTTTTTTTATGGTCGTTTTCACTCCAGAGCTAGCTCTTTATTTGCTAAATCAAAAAACGAACTGAATAATAAATTTTTTTCCCCATGTATTCCTATTATTCATAAAAGCGGATTAAGCAGTAAGTGAACGATCAGCGGAATTAATTGTGAAAATAATCGATATAACTGAGTACTAAAATAATAATTTCTTAGAGTCCTATTACACATTGTTCATACTTGCAAAATCTCTCTGGAATATTAATGGAAGCCACAACTGACAAAGCTACAGATTTCCTTACATTAAAGTTGTACCTCACTGTTTATCACCTTGGAGGCTCAGTGAGTGGCGACAGTAGTTCGGAGGTTCAGAGTTTAGGCCAAACTAAGCTATTGTATTTTTTAAATGTTCTGAAAATTGAGTTGAATTGTGGTCTAGGCTTTTGTTGTTGTTCTCTAAGTTCCGTTCCAAGCTAATGAAGGTGAAAATTCTCCTAAAACCTTACAACTGAGTGAGAAAAAAAGAGACCACTAAAAAGGCACTGGCTCTTTGCAAAGCATTTCCACACCCTCCATATAGAGGCATGTGGATCATGCAGAATAATACCCTACAGTCACACCTTTTACTGTGTTTTCTCACTGCAAATAAAAATCAAAAAAATCTAAATGAGTCATTTTTTCTTAAAAATAAGTGCATTTGTTCTTGAATTGAGGAGGTAAGTGAGACACTTTGCCAATGGAAGATAAGAGAAAACAATTGCATTGTCTTATTTCAAGTGCATTCTTTTAAATGATCTTACCTAAGTAAAAACACTCATTCCATTTGCAAATAATCTTATTTAGATACTCAAATTAATTGTAAATACACTTAATTTAAGAAATTGACTATTCTTTAGATCATTTTTGCAGAGCTTTGATTTTGGTTTAGTATTCCTGCGACTAATATGTCAGCCTATAAAAAAAGGAGATACAGCACTACGATCTACTGGAACAACACAATGGCATATTTCATATTTTAAAATGGATGCTGGAAAGCTGACAGGGTGGTTGGATTCTTTGTGCATAAATGTCAACAACAGATTTTATCAGTCTCTGCTGTGTGTTTGCTACCACCTCTGTGGTTTTTCAGATGTTTAGATCCATCAACTCACACCTAACTTTTGTGCGTGAGTGTTTGCCCACTCATGCGTTTCTAGTATTTTCCATGAATAAAAGGTGGGGGGAGTTGAAGAGGAGCAGCTATTCAAAGTAATTTTCAATAAGTACAAACAAACAAAACTGGAGTAGCCTTTATGTGGTTTGTTTTTTAGTGTTCTTTATTTTTATGAAGTCAACCAGTTATTCAGATCATTTCTGCAAAAAAACAAAATCTTTTTGAAAATGGGAAAATAATCTTCTTACTTCATGTGCCGACATAAAATAATCCTCAGAAGTGATCCTGGTAAATATGACTCACATCTGGTTGCAGATAAAGGTGTAGCTTGTTCTATTTTATCAGTACTCTGACCCACTTCAGAAAAACACTATATATAGTTACTTTATTGCGAGTTCACAGCACAATAAATACATATTTTTAAATATTTCAGCTTAGGTTTAAGATTATTTACATAAAATGAGATTTGCTATTACTAGCTTGTCTTTTAGGGCAAATTATGAATTATATTTTTTACTTTAAATGAGAAACTCTTGCGGTCCTGTCTCACTTTTAAAAGCATGCTACTGTATTAGCAAGTATCTATATAGACTGTAATATACATAACATGCTTTCTATAACTGTAACATACCTTCCTTTTTGATAAAGCTTATAGTTAGAGTGGCTCAGGTTATCCTGAGTTATTTCTATAGTTATGCTGCTATAGGCTTAGACTTCTGGAGGACATAGGGACCCCTATTTCATCATTCCGCTTCATTCTATCTCTATTCTCCCACTCTGCAGAATCTGTTAATTCAATCTCTAATGTTCTGCTCTCTCTGCTTTTTCTCATAGTAGCTTTGCCACTTCTGTTTCTGTTTGGCTGTGACACCATCCTAGAGAGAAATATCAGCTGTGCTGCTGCCATCAACACCCTTGTTTATAGATGCTTGAGATCAACCTATTTTTCAGTGTAGTCCTGTTTCTCTGATTGAGACTGGCTGGATGCGCCAGTTGCCTTTTGTATTTCTGCTTCTGTCTTCTGTCTCCTTGAACCCCAGTCGGCCTCAGCAGATGGCCGCTCACACTGAACCTTGTTCTGCTGGAGGCTTTTTCTGTTTAAAAGGGAGTTTTTCCTCTCCACTATTGCTAAAAGCATGCTTAGCGTAAGGGATTGTCTTCGAGTTAATGAGTCGATGCAATCAACTGGTTTTCCTTAGATACTGTAGAAAACCTTGAATCAATTTCACTGTATGATCAGGTGAACTGTAAAGTGCCTTGAGATGACATGTGTTTTGAATTGGCGCTATGGAAATAAACTGAATTGACCTGAATTTATTTAAAAAAAACATTTAATGAATAACCACCAGCCTGAATACAACTAGACATTACTGAATTAAATTCAGACAAATACTAGACAGTTGATGCAGACAGTTCAGGAGGCAGAAGACAGGACTCCAATTTAAGATTTCTACCATGCCAAATTCGGGATCATGTCAAACTTTGCCTCAATAACATCTATTTCCACAAGAATCCCTAAAAAGTCAACAGTACCTCCTAAGGTTCCAGAATATTGCATATTATACCCCCAACGTTCGTCTTTTTTATTATATGTTGCTGGACTGTCTCAAAGACGTGCCTATCTCAAAGATTTTTTGAAGAAAAAAGTTGAGAGACCCATTGAGTTTGACACCACTAACAGGTATGTTAGCCCCCATTAGTTATATATTTCTCATTTGTATGGCTACTTCCAAGACAAAGATGTCCATTGAAATAGTTCTCACTTCATAAAGAGATAATTTCAGTGAGAAGCTAAGCTTAAATTATGACGCAGTAACACAGACAAGACGTCAAAGGATGCCTTTTAATATGAAGCCATGTGATTTTGGCTTTCAGTTGACAGACGATGGCGATGCCTGTGTTAAGGGCCGTCAACTCAAACTCATGGGCTAAATGTGCAAATATGCTAAAGAAAAGTCATCCGTTTTTTTTTTTTTTATCAAATTTTGTTCACACCTAATAAGTGTCAGAACAATTTTATTCTTCAATTAGAAAGACAATGCTTTTTGGAAATGATTTCAGTGGTAAAACATGAATATTCTTGGTTCAGGAAAACAAAAATGTTGCCATCGGCTATTCTTTTTAAGGTAGTGCAGGTGTGAAACTGTAGCTATAAGCAGAGTCTAGTTTGTCTATTAGACTATTTTGTGCAAGATATAAAAGGTTTCCTATTAAGAAAAAATATCGTGCAACAACGGGCAATACCTGTTTGAAATTGTAAATCATCCATCCAGGAAGGCACAAATGATGTTTTGAGCAGGTAGGACTATAAAGAAGTAAAACATAGCTAATTGAATGTGCTGGCAAACCTAATAAAACCGTTATTCTTGTTCAGTCACATCATTCCCGTAGTGGATGTCGATTTCACAGCAACAGAGTAGATGTGTGTGTGTTAGTGTTGGTTTCTAAAGAGAAACCCTGCAGCTAGAGCCGTTTAGAAGGGCTTTGAGTGCTTCAATAGGCCCAGAAACAGTTCTTTATCAGAAAATTTGGAGTGGATAATCGAAAATGGCTGCCCACCACACAAGAGCGATTTTGCAATTTAAGAAAATTAAAAAGAGACAGAAGGCTAGAGAGATGGAGAAGAAAAAAACAACAACAAAACACCAACATTTACCACACAGAAACAATCTATGTCTGAATCCATACAGAAAAAAAGATACCTTCTGTACCTAAATACATTACCAACAGACTTGGACAGCACACACAATAGTTCCCCAATAATGCTGCAATGTGAAGTAGGAACAAAGTTTATAAAAGCTATTTTATGTGTGAAGTAATCCAAGTTGTGGTTTGCAGCACAATTAAAATAGCCATTTGTCCCCAAAGTAGGAAGAAAAAAGACACTTCTACTCAATTCTAATCAAATGATATTTAATTCAATTCATTCAATTCAGTATTCCTTCCTGGTGATTAAGAAAGTTCTTGGTCCAGTAAATACTGGGTAAAACTTTTACCTAGAATTCAACCTTGAGAAACTCATACACACATGAAAATTGGCAATTAGAGAGATTTACTGATGGATCTAACAGTTCTTAGGCGCTCTGACCCCGGCAGCAGACATGGAAGCTGCGAATGTCGATGTGCTTGGATGATCAAGAAAGGCGGAGTGTTGGCGCCTAGTGGTTAGAGCACTTGTGGTTGCAAGTACCCAGTTCGATCCCCACAGCCTCCACTCTGGGTATTAATTACATATTTTAATGGAAATTAGGTCTAAGGATGTAGTTTGGTTTCACGTGCATTTTTTTTTTTTTTTTTACAAATTGTACACTTTGTTCAAAGCTTTTTTTTTTCTTTTTTTTTTAGGTGATTCATCTTATTTATAAAAAATTTTTTTAAGCATGAATCTGGCCCAAAGAACAGCAAAAAAATATTTAAATCTAACCTTCAATCTGTTTCAACCAAGGTTGAAAAACCTCCACATGTGGATGATCTGCGCTACAAATTATTTCCATTTTTAAGCCTCCTAGCCACGAAGTATACTTACCTGCCTTTAAAATTAAAAGCACCCTTGAGCTAAAAGCAAGCAACCTCTGGCAATTTTCTATATAAAATAATAACCACCCTGGCAGGTCAGCAAACAATGTTTGAATCCCTATTAGCGTTCCAAACAGCTGCTGATTAAAACAGTGAAAAAAGAAATAAAAAGAGTTGCGTTCATGCTGCTTACAGAGAAAAAAAAGGTCCAGAGTGGTAAATTCTTGGTGGTTTAACAACGACTACTTAGTGTGGCTTAGTTGAGGGATTTTCACAGTCTGGCACTGTTTCTTTTTCTATTGCAAAAAAATTTAACTTTAAAAAACATGATTAATTTCTGTTTCAACCATTTCAGGACTTTATCATCTCCCATAGAAGATGTTTGTAGTCAATACTGCAACTTCTCCATTTTGTTTAACAAAAGTTTGTTTTAAATTCAGTTCTATTTAAAATCAATTTTATTTATTTGGTACCATTTTACATACATTTTATGTCTAGGTACTAGTCTAGTACAGAGCACTTTCATATCCATTTATATAGTTTCCAATTGGTTTAAAGTCAGTTAGTGAACTAGTTAAGTACGATACAATTTAGTAATTTCAACATTTTGACTCTGCGTACTTATATACTAAAATCAGCTTTCTTATTGAAGATATATGTATGAAATTTGTTCAATCCAACCATATAAAGTGCGTAGCAAAAGCATAAGTTTGAATTTACTCCACAGATTCACACATATTAGTTGAAATTTGCTTCAGATCAGTCACAGTAGTTTCTTCAATCTTTGTTCGGTGAAAATTAAGCCACCTGGAGTCTGGTCTCAGTGAGACCAACCTTTTAAAAGGCAGGCAGGTTTGTTCAAATTCGGTGGATGCATCCTCTGAGGGCCGATTTGTGGATTACGTCATGGCATGGCACCATGGCCTGTTCGAATGTTAAGACTCCTTAACATGCAGCCTACAAATTTAATCCTCGTTTAAGGTTTTAAGAACAGGTCCGGTGTATCCTTCTTAGACTATGACAGGACTGCAAGCCCTCTGCTCTGGGTTCAGAGGACAAAAAGGTAATGGTGACAAAGAGAGGCAAAAATTTTAAGTGCAGTTCGATATAATAAAAGTTAATTAATTATTTTATTTATTTTTTTATTAATAATTTTTTATTGGTTTGGTTGAAATAAATGAATATTGTTCATTTAAATGGTTAGTATGTAAGATATATCGGTGGTAATGTTTGGTTTATTGAAATGTTTTAAATGTCCCGATGCAAATGGGTTTCGGTGACATTTAAGCACAGATTTTAATATCAGTGCAGTGTTTGAACTATAAATCTAATATCTGCGATGGCTGCTAAAGCTCCACAAAAATTAAATTAGCAGACAGAACAGAAGTGAGAAGTTCAGCATCCATTCTTTGCATGTTTTGTGAGCCAGCTGTAATGTTTGCTGGGCAACAGAGCTTATGCTGAGTAAGCGACTGTAACGGGCCTCAATTTTCATGGCCTTCAGGGACCCAGAGCAGGATCTTAGGAGGATGAAATTGCTAGATACGAACACACAGACCATATCAACCTTTAAGGCTAGGCTTTAAACTTTCCTTTTCGATAAAGCTTATCGTTAAAGTGGCTTAGCTTCCTCTATAGCTATGCTGCTATAGACTTAGGCTGCTGGAGGACTCTGCTTTCTCTTATCAAAGTAGCTTCATCTTCATCTGGTGCTATTTGGCTGTGATATCATCTTGGAGAAAAAATATCAGCTGGGTGGCTTCCATAAACACCTTCTACTAAGGATGATACAGCTTTTACTGTGACTAATGGTGTGTGCTCTCTTTCATCCCTTTCACATGAAAACCAGGTCAGAGCTCATCTGCTTACCTGTTTCTTTCATGGACAGAGACGTCTATGGAGCTAGTTTCTCATTGCCTTAGCTAACAGAAAGTATTTATGGATCAGTTTTCCTTTAGCATGTCTGCTTCTTTTTCCTCCACCCCAGTCAGCATCAGAAGGCTGCTTACACTGAGCCATGTTCTCCTGGAGTTTTATTCCTGTTTAAAGGGTGTTTTTCTTCTCCACTGTCACTGCATGTATGCTCAGTGACAGTGGAGGGATTGCTTTAAGAGTTAACGGCAAAATACATGCAAACATCTATTGTAGTTACATGCTGATACAGGAGGAGCATATCCTTCAAATCCAAAGACTTCATACAATCAGCTGGTTTTCCTCAGAACTTATGACCTTTTTAACTTTATGATCTGATGATCAACGATACAATTAAATTGATATAAAAGGATCATTATATATTTTTTATACTTTTATATTAATATTTATTCATTTATTTAATATTTATCTTTTATCTATCATTATTTTTATTATCTAT
Organism: Cyprinodon variegatus; assembly: GCF_000732505.1. NCBI lineage: Eukaryota > Metazoa > Chordata > Actinopteri > Cyprinodontiformes > Cyprinodontidae > Cyprinodon > Cyprinodon variegatus. The sequence goes on from NW_015150813.1 coordinate 815,042, forward strand.
ATTATCTTTTTAATCTTTTTTTTTAAATCACAAGGTAGAAGATTAGTAAACAGCTGATCTGTCATTGTCCCTATGTTTATACAGCTGTGTCCATAAGAGCTAATAAATACACTGGTCAAATCAAATTTTAGTTTTTTTTTGTCAGTTAAAATAAATGTAAATAATTATGTGAAACTGGAAAATTATATTTGATCATATCGATAAGAGACTCATCAATTGATATGAATGGAAATTATATTGACTTTGCTATATCTGTAAACACTGAATAGTCATTGGGGAAAAAATCTATTAAACATTGTATGATGGTGGTGATTTAAACCCCCCCTTGTTTAATAAAAGCCGGACTGTGAGATATGCTGTTGCTCTAACCTTTATTAATAGGCTCTCATTCTATATCCTTCTTTGTGCATTCTCAGTTTTTAAATAGAAAGGTTGCAATAAAAGAAAAATAAATAAGAAAAACTATCTCTTGATAGTTCTGTCTGTCCTCTGAGGATGTTGTTTTGCAATCTGAAAATGTTTATTTTTTTTTTTTCCATCTGCTTGTGGCTATGCAAATGCATTCCAACGGCCCTGGTTAAGTTCAAAGTCAACAATCCATTTCCAATATTTTAGGCACCCTTGCACTGAGGAGATATGTTTCACACCTACACACAGAAAAAGGCAGGAAATAATGTAGCGAATTGGAATTAAGAGTCAATTAAATTGTTCCTTCTCTGCCATTTGTGTTCCTATTCATACATCTAATTCAGTCCCCAAAGCCTTTTCTGTCTTAACTGTTTTACATTTCTTTGGTCCATATGACTGCTTTTAAATCACATAATTAGATCAAATCTTGTATAATTCAACAAATATTATAATGAAAAACAACTATAGCAAAATCCTATGGGCAAAGGATGAGAGCTCTGCATCTGCTCCTTTTGGAAACAATATTTCATATACCAAGCTCAAAAAGGAGGAGTATCACAGTTGATTAAATGCTGCCACTTGAATGAAGCAGCCGAACACCTACGCAGACCTCCACACATTCTGCACACGCGCACACATTAAGCTATAGCTCAGGGCGACGAAAGAAATCAGAACACATGCTCAGAAATGCAAGCAGAGCCATCCTAATCTGAGAGCAACATACTGTGTTTATGCACGAGGGCGTCTGTGTGCTGCTGTGGACTTTTAGCGTGTGTGAATGTGGGGATGTGCATGAGTGTCATCTATCCTTATGTCATCTCCTCTCTGACGTGACCTTTACACACAGATATTTTCTTCCTGTCCTGCCAGCAACACTGCTAACACAATTACACTGAACTAATGAACAGAGGGGCCTGATTAAGTGTTATACACACTTAGGCAAATACACACCCGCGCATTTCCTCCATGCATATCAATCTCCTCCGTAAAGGCTACATTTGCATCTTTAATATAAATTAAAGTGCTTATTAAAGTGCACGGAACCGTTCAGATCAGATTGAGGCAGAGCTCATCTAAATCCACAGTGTTTAACCCCTCACACTTCTCTTCCTGCCTCCTATTATGTCGAATTCTCTTTTCTCTTCCTTTTTGTAACTAAAAGGGTCAGCTACAGTCCAGAGTCTCATGGTGAGTCTATTAAAAGAAGAAAAAAAACAAAACAATATCACTGTTCAGTAAAAGTTTAATGAAACTTGGGGCACAGCAACACATAGAAAGAGGCCAAAGTCCTCATTGTGACGGTCTCAGGTTCAACTAAAGTTGCGCATTTTTCCTCTCTATCAATGGGATTTTTCGCCAGCCAACTTTAAAAATAAAGGCCACTAGTGCCAAAATATAAAAAAAAATGTTCAACTGAATCAAGGACCAATTTGATCAAGGGTCAAAATCGGAAAAAACTGGTCATCCAAGAGAAAATATCTAATTTAGGCAAAGGATCAAAACTCCATGGACCTGCAGGAAACCTGTTGAGTCCAATTTGACTCCAATTTCACAACAAATGCATTTCACCATAAAAACATTTAGAAAGTAACATATATTATATTGCATCAACATATTCTCATTATCAGTTCGTATGAAATCGTACGAAAGTTAAGCACAGTATTTCGTACGTTTTTGACGTTTTCCCTCGAAAAAACAGATCAGTGCGCATGCGCAGCCAGACAGACGAAAAAAGCAGATCCGCGGACGGACGTAAAACTGGGAAAAACAGTGCAATAATTACTTCTTGATGTCTCTAACTACATGTTTTTCTATTGTTGCTCAAATATCTGAGAGAAGGTTGATTCATTTCTCCAAGGGACTTAAAAAAAGAACAACTTGGCTTTTCTTAAACATTTTTGGTGTTGGACATTCATGGTGTGAAAACTCCAACAGCAGAACTCATAAAGGCAACACTCTTTTAAAACTACAGTTGGCAGCCTTTATTGTAGAACACTACTGGACAGCTCACTGCAGGCTCTACTGGAGCAGGTAGTCTGACTAATTCACCAGCAAACATCAGCTTATTAAACTCGCATTTCTACTCCATAAAGTGCAGAAAGCAGAAACGCATAATGTTCTAAGAAATTAAGCTTTTTCTTTGGAAAAGAGTTGGTGTCCTTTTTTTATTGTTGTAGATCCCTGCATATTAAAATCACGCTTAAATAAATATAAGACATAGCGTTGCAGCTATGGATTACTTTAGTAATCAATTAGCCTGTGGTATAGATTTTTTTTTTTTCCAATTATTGATTTGATTAAGAAGAGATACTTGCTAGTTAAACATTGTTAAATAAACAAATGCTTGAAATTTTGAAAATAAATTACACCAAAAATCCCTCAAACTAAGGGATTGTTGGTTGACAGTTATTTTAAAGGTATTGAAGAGAATTTTTCTCAGAAATTATGTTCCCAGATTCATCTAAAATTAATTAATTGATTAATGGCAGTTTTGTACGTATAGTCCCTCCCCCCCAGTGAAAATTTTTTTAAAGATTTTGCTTTCGCAAGTGGAGCAGTACGGCTATCGCCATAGTGTTCCGCCTGATTTATCCATATAAATAGCTTTATTATGATTATTCAGGGAGTAAAACAGATTATACTAACACTGCAATGTAAGTAGAATAGGAGAAAAGATGAAAGAAAGAAGATATGAAAGGGAGACAATGCTTTCAAAGGTGACGGTTCATGAGAGGAAGCCTCACTAAAAACAATTATAGAGGCTTTTTTGCTGGCTTATGAAACCTGTGATCAAATATAAAAGTCTCAGGAATACTGTAATATAAGGGTCACAAACAGAATCCCCGCATCTTTAAATTCAATGGCTTGCATTTTTTCAGATACGTAACAACACCTTTAGTAATCCAACGTTACTATCCTCTGTTTCCATTGTCAAATCGTAAAAGACTTTCTTTAATTATCCCACCAGTATGAATACATTTGTTTTAATGAACACTGACATGGTTACATAAATGAACTCAAAGGGCTTTTTTGGTAGAAATACTACTACTACACCTTTGGCTGACTGCCAGGATCTCAGCAAAGAGAGATACTTGTGGGAGACGAAGTCTGATATTCATAAAAACAACATCTATAATGATCTGGCTATTTTCTTTAGAAGAATAAAGAGAATGCTAATGCTAACCGCCTACATAGACACTGCTTTAAATGCAGAAGTTTAAATTCCTTACTCGCTATTTTTTAGTAAAGCAGATCCTCATTTTTTATCAGTGAACAGAGAAAACTAATCAGATCTTGTAACTTATTTGCTCTGGTTAACAAAATCCAATTGGAAATAAAAACTGGGAGTTTGGAGCCAAAAGAAATTCCTTTAATTCTCCCAAATGAGTTTGTCTGTGTGAACAGTGTCCACCGAGATCATTTTATCAACTCTTGCTTCCTGTCATAATATATCCTGCTGCAGCGTTTGTCAGAGGGGTCCCTATAAGCCAGCGAAGTCCCTAAAGGTGGGATGCAGGGACTTGCTGTAGGAAGAGTGAAAACCTCCTTCACTCTGCCACTGAATTCTCACTCTTTTTGCAGTGAAGAAAAACAAAACAGTTTGATTTATTTTCTCCTCAAGTTTCTCTCTCTCCACACCTGAGTCTTCCAGTTAATGTTTTCAACACACATGCAATTCATTCTCAATCCAATTTGACAAGATACCCACAACAGGCCTCTTTTATGACAAAATATTAACGACTAACAGTCCAGAGACTAATTTGTTTTCACACAGGGGGTCCAGGTGCAAGTAAAACAAATGAAGTAATATATCATTCCAGTTTCCTTGCAAATCAAACTTGAATCTATGTCTTTGGCACGATGCTGTAGTCACAGAGGGAATTCTTGGGCTGATTGTGATTGGACGTGATCCTGGTTCGCTTGAATCTGGTTTTGATTATCACATCACAGCACAGACAGTATTCGAGCTCTGCTGCCAGGCCACAGCTTCACAGAAGGGAGGGATAGCTGTTGTCACACTGTAATTTTCCATTCCTAAAGGAACTATAGGTAAAAGAATTTCACTCTTATTATGTCTTTATAGAAATTATTTGGCCCAGACTGCAGTCCTCACCTAAAGAATCCAAACTACAGGCAGTGATGCAGGAACGCAGCGTCCGTACCCGTGCCTCTGCTTCTGATCTGATTTTGAACCTGACCTTTAGACTTCCTGCAGGGAAGTGAAAGACTCATTTTGCTACAAGGCCGATTTAAGCACCACAGTGGTGTTACTGACATGCAGGGCAGTTAAACAAGTGACAGATGTTTGGTTCATGAACAGTTCAAGGCTCATCATATAGGAGTTCAGAGCTGATGTGGATAATCTTCTATAATTAACCTTCGATATCTCTGCAAGGCTGCTGATTAAACTATAAAAGATCTTATTTTTCTATTCTAGAAGAAAAATATATATATATCACTTGACAATGTAATAGAGGCCCATCTAATCTTGAAACCATGGGATGCAATAAGTGAATGTTAAATCTTAGATTTTTACTAGTCTTGCACCAATACCTATACAACATATTCTCATTATCAGTTCGTATGAAATCGTACAAAAAGTTATGCACAGTATTTCGTACGTTTTGGACATTTTTCCTCGAAAATACAGATCAGTGCGCATGCGCAGACGAAAAAAGCAGATCCGCGGACGGACGTAAAACTGGGAAAAACAGTGCAAAATCACTTCTTCAGGTCTCTAACTACGTTGCTTGCTGTTTTGTGTCTTAGGGTTAGGGTCAGGGTTAGGGTTAATTGTATGTTAAATTCTATGTTATTTAATGGTGCGTAACATGCAGGATAACAGGATATCTTGTCTCGAGGCAAGAAGTAAAAATACGACGAAATGCGACGAAAAAAACGTCTAAAACATACGAAATTATGGTGCATAACTTCTCGTACGATTTCATACGAACTAATAATGAGAGTACACTGACCGATACGAGTGTCGGGTGGGGCCCCGCTTCAACACTTTAATGGTGGTATCAGTATGAGCGAGTACCAACAAATAAGGCACAAATACCATTTTGATAGCCAAAAGTTTATTCAACTATTGTCACCCATTCCAGGTAGGCAATAAAAAGTTCTACTGGTTTCACTTTGTATTAGTCTTTTTCCTGTTTCACAAAGGTAGGCAGCAGCTTGACAAAGCCATGATGGCAATTATTTTACATCCAAGTAGTATGCAGTTCTTCATACATACAAGCACACATAAATCTCAAACAGATGGTATTGGTATGGGCCAATAATGCACAGCCAGGTATCGGGTGTCGGTATCAGAGCCAAAAAATGGCATCACTAATTTCTAAAGTTTCTCATCTCTTTCTTTGCTGAATGCTATTCCAACTCAATAATGAGCATATTTCAGCTAAGCAGGTCGCGGTGCTCAAATTGGTCCCTGCGTAGCTGAAACTAGGGCTACAACTCTCACTTTTTATGAGCGTATTGGCCCTTTGACTGAGATATGGGCTTCCTCCCCTAGAGTTATGTCCAGTGGATTTCAGCACAAACACTGATTATACTGAAACTTGTAAAAAATTACACTTTTAATGAGTTTTACGGCCACAGAAATTACCCCCTTTTTTAAGAAAAAGTGCAGTAAAACTATAAATCTGGCGCCTTTTAGACTCTTGTCATCGACTCTCGCTGAGCGCTCGCAGACAGGTGAACAGATGCACTAACACAGACAGAGAAACATTTTTAAGGGTAGGGGTGAGGTTACCAGGATGGGAAGGATTCCCAAACAGCCGGTCTGTCAGGCTGAACCAACTGATGATTATAGCCTGGATCAAAGCGATATCTATGGAGCAATCTGATAGTTGGAATATTAAGAGGAGACATAAGCATCACCTCTAACATGAAGGGAAGTTTAAAAATGAAAGTAGTGGGTTTAGTAAGCCAAAAGACAAAAAAGGGAAAGAGAATATAGATGATTATCATAGAATAACCCCCTCCTTTGAAAAACCTTGGATATTTTTTTCTTTTCCTGTGTTTGAGCCAAATGGAAGAACCTTTTGACTGCAGAGTTTAGTAATCATTCATTCACCCCCATAGAGAATAACAGGGAGACCTGCTGGTTTATGAGGTCTCCATGCTGCCATCATGCTGCCATCTCCTGGGTTTCCCTGCCTGATTGGATGATCAATTTATTGGTCTTCATAAAATGAGTTAATTCATGGTGTAGACTTTGCATTCAGCACTTTTGTTTTTCGACAACCACTCTTTTAATACATTTATACCTTTGACTGAAATAGAGATAGAACTAAAGGTCCTCCACAATGAAAAAATACTACATGCAAATACTCTTTTAATTCAATAGATTGATCAGAACTTTGAAAAATTACTTTTGTTCTTGAATGAGACATTTCTAAAAAGTGCAACTAAAAACATGCTCATTTATAAGTCCTCAGCCCTGAGACTTTCTGTTTCACGTACATTCATTTCCTGTAAAGCACCATATGGCATCTGTATGTAGCCTTGAACAAACTAATCACTTCTGCTGACGAATTTATCATCTCGACAATCGTGCTTTGAAGTTGTGCTTGTTCTTTAGCCCAGACCCTCCGGTCCCTTTCTGACTCAGCCATGAGAACTTGAAGGTCGCCCCACAGCTTGCTGCGTCTCTCTAATGCATCTAGAGATATGCATGATTTGCTCTTGTTAACCTTAAAGCAATATTTCAGCTTGGTGCAGATTTTGGCAGGCCTGCACCTTAAGGGCTTCATAAATAATCGGCAGCATATGTTAGATGTCCAAGGGACCGGCCTCCCTTTAGGTTTTTTCCTCAATCAGAACAAAATAGCTGCCCCAGAAGACACATTTGGTCAAATGCTAGGATTTCCATTTGGTCTTTTCTTATTGTTTTGCACTTTTCCTTATTCTGAGACTGCCAACATATTTTATGCATTCATGAAAACTATTTGCAAGTTATAACTTAACAAAAGGGTTTGAATATCCATCTTATTCTTTGTTCAAAAGTCTTATAAAGTGCAGCAGATAAAATCCCTGGTGAAAACCAAGGGGAAAAACAGACATACTATAGGTTCTACTAATGCTGGCTGCTCAGCATGGATCACACGCTGAGTCCATTAGAAAATGAAAACAGTATTAAAGGTGAAATAACAGGACTATTGACATTATTCAGCCACAGAGAGACATCCTGCTGCTGCCGTATAAATATTAGCTGATCCCATGTTACAGTCCTCGTCTTCTTGATACTGCGCCTTAACGTCTTTTTCTCCAGGCATGCGGATGGGACACCCTTGGGTCCGAGGGTCAGGGAGGGCGTGAGAGCAGAAAAGCCTGGCAGGGGGACACAGACGGACAGAGACAGAGCGCCTCTGTGGATCTGCTCCGATACTGTAAACATGTTGCATCCCCTTAACCTGGGAGACACGACCCCAGGAGGATGCTGGGAGGACATTATCAGAGGAGTTCATGAGGTTGTTTCCAGACGTCAATCTTTTTGGCTTATTTGTGGTTGTAGAGCTACTTTTTTTAAGCTGTTAAGGATCCACTTATTAAAAAACACCTACATCTGGGTGAGCCATTAAGTGGAAACTAAATGTTTTGATAGAGGCATGAACTATTGCAGCACTCAGAGTGCTTAGTAATAAAATAAAGCAAGAAGCCAGTCTGGTATGAGAGGTTTTTTTTTTTTAGCTTTTTTAAACTTCTAACAAGCTGTAGGATCTTTAAAAAAAGTATTTAGTTAACAGATATCAGGTTCAACTGAGGAACAAAAAAAATTTATAAAAAAATAAAAAAATGATCTAATTGTTTCATTTGAAGTAAAAAGATAATTATTGCTTAATTATTATAACCTACTGCTATAACTTGGGATCCATGCCTGTACATTATAAACTGTATTATGTTTAGTGTATCATGTTGGAAAAGTTCATGTTAAAAATTTTGGAATCAACAGTTTCAGAGTTTCCAAGTTACAAGTCAGAAAAATTCCCCAGCGCGCTGAGGTCAGATTTCTGACTTGGAAAGTCTGAGTTTCTTCTAAAACTTAAAACTGGGAAAAAAAAAAAAAAAAAGTAGGTCACATATAACTTTGTTAAAGTTTCTGTAAGAAACAAGATTATTTCACTTCTAGCTTTTTCTATTTTTTGTAATCGATGCACTTTTCAAAATCTCCTTGTCACAATTTTTCTTCTGTATCTAAATGAATAAAATCCAGAGATTTTATCTTATATTGCTCTTCCTAATAAGCCTGCATAGCAATCAGAATATCATAATAGTACCACACTAAAGGTTTGTGGTGAAGAAGAATAAGACAATAATGATGCAAAGCTAAAAATGCAAAACTCACATTTATTTCATACTAAAAAAATGTGAGATAATAATTAGAGAACATTTGGAGAACTTTTATGGAAATATAAGCAGGAAAAGTCCACTAAAAATGAGCATGAATTATTTCTACCTTTGAACTCTATTCAGAACCTGCCCAATAGGCAAAACATATCTTTAAAGTTATATGACAGCGGAGGAATCCAAAACATGTGACAACAGTCTCAATAGAAACTTTTAATTTAACTTTAATCATACAGTTTATATGGATAATCTGCCATAAAAAAAAAAAAAACTAAAGACATATATATATTTTTTATCTATATCGTACAGTACATATCAGTTGCTTAAGACACATACCACTCATAGCATACCACCCTCACATTCACACAGCATTAACTTACTAAGAGCAATGTGAGGTGACTTTATGTTTCCATACCATAATTGTCTGTGTTCCTCAGAACTGGATTTTTTTTTCCAAAATCAGACTTTTGGCTTTTTTCAGCCAGTTGACCAGAAACAGCCTTCTCCCCTTCCAACAACTAGGTAACGAGGACAATTCATTTGAATATTTGGTTTTCTACTTCTTTCTTTGGCCTTTTAGTAAAAGAATCTTAAAGCAAAAAATGATTCAAAATGTGAAACCTTGCACCAACTGACAGAACAAAAGCTGCCACTTCAAAACTATTCTTTTCCCAGAATCTATCCAGCCTTAGAGCTGAAATTGAATTTTACAATACCAAGCATCCATCCAAGGTTCCATCAAACTTTGGGTTGCCTTTTTCACATCCGTCATAGCTCTACTAAAAGCACCCCGTCCAAATAAAACATAGGATGAGCACCACTTCTGAGTTTGTATCTAAAATACTCAAAGTCAATAACATGACTCATCACTTCATACAAATCACTGGAGCAGTGAAGCCAATTTGAGTAAAAGATATGGGCAAGCAGAGCCATAAATGCAGAAGAGAAACTGCTTGCTGAGCTGCTGAGTCCAAATGATCGCCACTTTCAGCCATAATGTTGGACTAAAAATGTAGGAGCAAACTGCAAGGAGCTCGTTAAGTTCGAGTTATTACGACTAACTTTTACAGTTGACCCTCCAAGTTTTAATCAAAGCCATGAAGCCAAGGTTACGAGACACATTTAATTCCCTGAAATGCTGACTTGTACAGAAATCCGATGTGATTTCTCATTGAATACTAGGCTTAACCTTCCCTGTAAATTCTGTAAAATTATCAGTAACATATGTATTGTCTAACTTCATAAAGGTAGTCAATATACTGCATTAAATATGCACTACAATGCTGTTGAATTTATGAGTATATTATGCAGAAATTTGTACTCCTACTTCTTACTTTTTTGCCATTATCTCTCCTTTCTACTGTCATGATCTGCTCTGATAACTGACCTTAACTGTTCACTTGATTCACCTGCCTAACTCTGCCCGGTTCCTATTAATTCCTCATCTTATCCACCTGTGTCTGTTGCTTTATATTCGGATCAGCCCAGCTATCAGGGCCAGATCAATGTTTGATTTATGATGTATGTTTGATTCGTTAGTTTTAGCTATTCCATAGTTCGTGTCCCCGACCACTGAGGGCCAGTGGGTTGAGAGAGTTTTAGTATTTGTCTTGTCATCTCCTGATCATGTCCTGGCTCTTTCCTGTTCTGGTTTTGGCTTGGTGGGAAGCTAGTTTAAGGTCCCATAATCCTGGCTGCCAGGTGGAGTACAGTTTAAAGTTCTGCAGTTATCATGGTACCGTGTCTTGTCTCTGTTCTTCAACTGCTGAGCCTGCTGAGAGTGTGAGTGATTGGATGGTGCTCCACCTCCCCCCTACAGCCACTGCAGTCCACAGATCCACAGCGCTGCGCTTCAGTTTTGTGTTAATGAAAGTTTGAACTTTCCCACTGTTTGTCTCGTCTTGAATACTGGGTGCATCTGTCCCTGTTTCTTGACATTTGCATCTTTCATTTTAAAAATAGACTCATTATTTTTGTTTCATTTAGGTTATGGGTTATTCCAAGTTGTATTAAAAAAAATAAAAACCATCAAAATAATTTGTTTTATCCAGAAAATTAATTTCTGTGTGGTTGGACTCGGTACTGCACCCACTTCTGGTTTGCCTCATACCAAAGTAAATAGTTTT
>NW_015150813.1:826440-837513 GCF_000732505.1 Cyprinodon variegatus
GTCATCTTATACTGATCTCTCGCCCTGGTTTCTGGAGTTTATTTCACAACAACTATTTTAGCCTGTTTTAGTGATCTGTTTTATGTGTTTTAGCATTCATCAATGCAATACAGGACATTTTGATTCAATTAAAATCATTGAGCCTTCCCTGTTTCAGAGAGCAGCAGCTGCCACTGATAGAAATGTCAATATGCTGGAAACTAAAGTTGTCAAACAGGTTAGAATGAACAAATGTACCCTAAGCCATTTAATTGGAGGGAAAATGGCTGCTTTCTAATACTTTTGCCTTCCTCAAAACCTGCAGTCTGGAAAAACAAGCTGTTCGTTCTGCCAAGACGCTCTGGCACAGAACTAGAGGCCAACGTCAGAACATGAAGTCGATCTGTTGCTGATGCCAGTGATAGAAAAGTGATAGCTTTCGTCAAAGCTGCGCATCCCAAGTTTTAAATCTTTGGGATCATTTTCAATCACGATACATTTTCTCAGTTCTTGTAGCTTGGCACTGACTAACCATTTAACTGGCTCAGTTTGTTTACTTGTTTTTTGTCTCACCCCATAAGCTTTTTTTCCCCTCTCATCATAGAACACCGGGATACTGTTAACACATTCAGTTTCACTTTTTTTTTTTTACTTGAGTGGAAAGATTCTGCTTCAGTCTAAATATGCTTCTGTCAGGTAGCCAGAGCTGTTTTTTTATTTTAAAAAGAGAAGATGTAGCAGAAGGAAACATAGAAATAGCATCATGCAACAATATGTCTTCACCAAGGGTAAGCACATAAACAAGGAAAGATGTGTCTGAGTCTTTCTGAATCTTGTTAGAAATAAAAAAAAAAAACATACTTCTAATTAAATAAACAAGTCATCCACATCCGCAAGATGTTTAGAAAAAAGGCAGCTTTCCTTTCAAAAGACTTAAATGTATCCAATTGCCATCTCATTTATCTATTCTGCTTTGATTTAGACTGTACAATTAATGCTTAAGTTTTTTCCCCTTTTGTAATTGGGCTCGATATCTCCTTATCTGTACATTTAAACCAAATATTTCTTTATGCATTTGACAAAGTGGTGAGGTAGCTGAACCAATAAGCTGATGCTCTGATGTATATCTATGTGAAAACCAAAGTACTAAAGGTAGCAGTGGGGACTAGAACCATTCATTACTCAGAACAGTAATTGGTTACCATGCAGACTGAATGCAGGAGGATGGAGAGCCACTCTGTTCAAGAAAAAAAAAAAACACTGACATAAATTTAAATTTTTTGAAAACGAGAGCACTTTTGCTTTAACTTTTTAAATTATCAGTAAAGGAAACAGCTGCATGTTTGTTATGTGGGATGTGGGATACTGATCCACCTTTATTATGGGCCCAGTGTTACTTTATGAAGGTCAATCAACATCCTGCTCTTTATCAGTACGGTCATATTTTTATTAGTATTGCGCAAATGCCATTTTTTGGCCCCGATACCGATACCCGATACCTGGCTGTGCAGTTTTGGCCCATACCGATACCATACTGATAGCATCTGTTTGAAATTCACGCGTGTATATATGTATGAAGAACTGAATAATACTTGGATGTAAAATAATTGCCCTCATGGCTTTGCCAAGCTGTTGCCTGCCTTTGTGAAGCAGGAAAAAGACTAATACAAAGTGAATCCAGTAGAACTTTTTATTTTCTACCTGGAATGGCTGAGAATAGTTGAATAAACTTTTGGCTCTCAAATTTGGTATCGATGCCCTATTTGTTGGCACTTGCGGATACCGATACCATCATTTTAGTGCTGGATCGGGGCCCTGCCAGATACTGGTTTCGGTGCAACACTAAGTTTTATTATAGTTGTTTAAGTCAATTAGATCAAAATTTAGCTTAAATAAATTCTTTCTAATTAACCAAATAAATTATTAAGACAACATCAGAAGATTTGTTTTTTGTTTTAATGTAAGTATGTAATGCGATCCATACTGAATCGAGTCTGTGCATAAATATTGTAATATAGTGGGTGTTTTTTTGCTTAAGGTTATCATACCACAAGAGTCTCTGCTTGATTGACACCCAAGTATCAAAGTTCCAAAACACCATTATAAACCAAATCCAGTCATGCAATTAACCACAAAAGGTTTCCAAAACACATATTAGATCTATTTCACCAAATACAATCTTCACTAAACTGTGAAAATCTGCAGAGAGTGAAAAACAATAGCGGCTGCAGGAGATGCATACTAATTATACCTGTGTGTGTCTAAAAAAACAGGAGGAAAGCTCTGCGGAATGCTAAAGCTAGTTCTCTTTCCAGTGATAAAATCTGTTAATCTGGCTCTGCTTGCCCCTCTCACTGCATTAGCCTTGCTGGTTTCCCTAAAGGACCTCTGGAGTGCAGTAACACTCAGGTCTGCAACTCACACACTCTCACAGAGAGGGAGCCAGATGTTTGAGTTGATATACCCGCTGCATTCAAGTACTAATCTCCTTCACGGTGTTATTGGAGCTGACATAGTCTTTCGCCAGCAGGCGTATGTTTCACATAAACAAGACATCAGTGGCTATAACTGGGGAGTATAATCAACATACCACTGTCAGCAATCTGGCTGCTTGACATATATGGTCTTTTACAAAAGCACTAGGAGGCAAAATGTAGCTTTAGTCGTTTTGATAAATGTGCAGAAAACTGTCACAGGGTGATGCATGTTCAAATGTGCAAATATCTATGTTAAAAGGGTCAATCTACAGCTTGAATAAAAAGGTGTGACTATACAGTACATATGCATGTATTTAGAAGTGTGTGTGTATGTGTGTGTGATGGGCGGGTTTAATCTCCTGCTCTGTTCATGTAGGCTCTGTTTCCAGCCTACAAAATGTGGAAAAAATGCACAGAGACTCCAAGCGTGAAGAAAGGTGCCAAAAAAATGCTGAAATGGGAAAATTCCCTTTATCTATTAACCATGTTGTAGCTCAGCCTGGCAACTGCACCAACTGCAGCCACAAACACCCCTTCCCTTCTGCATACATTGTTCAAAAAGAAAACGGACATTAAGGTGAAGTTTGCAGGATGACATCACCAATGGATCGCCTTGGAACAATTACTACACTGAAGCAAACTGCAATAAGCTTCGAATTTGCCGCGCACAGCTGGGACAGTTTACAGTGCAACAGTGTGAAGAATGGTTCTAACCAGAGAGGAAGGAATTTGACCTCTCACCCTTACCCATGACCTACTGCAGCCGCTGCAGCAGCCTTATCTGATTGGTCTGTCTGGTACTTTAATCATTTCCAGAACTCAAACTGGGCCGCGAAAACTGGAGGGAAGGAAGGAAGAGAAAACAGAGAGAAAGGAGTCATTTGGAAACGAGAGCTGCAAAATGCTGCAAGCTGATTCAAGCGACTCACAGACATCATTTAAAGTGCATATTGCAGTATTAGGCAAAGTAAAAGCTGTGGGTGACTGCAGTAAACACAGCACTAGCCACACATTTTCACAATTTCTTTTCATGCAGCTATACATATACTATCTTGTTTTATTTCCATTCAGAGGGCAAACCAGACACACATCTCTACATCTGACAGAAAACTGTAACATAGGTAGTTCTACATCTTTCTCTCTGATTCAGGCATATGCCTACACAGCAGCAGCGCTAAGTGTGTGACAGAGGAGATGACAGTTTTTTTTGTTGTTGTTTTTTATCGAGCGCTGCAGTTTAACCCCCGCTAATCCCTTCAGAGTGGCAAAGCTTTATGGTCAATTCACACTCTTTTCAAGCTTTTACGGTTTCCCTCTCTCCTGCTGCAGCCTCGAGAGTAATCCCCACACAAGATGTGGCCAAACATCAAACAAGAGCTGAGAAGACCAATCACACCCAGCGACACTGACACGGATGTTCCGTTCCTAAAGCCGTCGGAAACATGACTGTAAAATGACACCTGGACAGGACATGAGGTATCTCATTTAAGATTCGTGCAAATTGATTTTTCATCAAAATCCAGATGATTTCTCCTCGAATAGAAAGAAAAAAAAAACTCTTCACCTTCGAGCACTTTGCAAAGTGGGTAAATTTAACTGAAGTATGTGAAAAAGTAGTTATGCTGTTTCCATTTGCACTGTCATTTAAAACTCAAGCTTAGATTTGAAAGTAGTTCAATTTTCTGAAGTAAAACTGGCTTAATTAGAAAATAAATAATTTTTTGAAATTGTGCAACTATTAATAATCTATTTTTAAATAAATTACATGATTTTATTGTGTTTTTATTAAGCATGACATTGGTTAATAAAAAGATAAAGACCTTATAGACTTTCTGACCCAAATGAGATAAGATCTACATTAAAAGTTATTTCCTGATGATTGGATGCTTTAGGAAACCCAAAAAATCCCAATGTGCAGCAAGTCACTATCTGAGTTCAGGGCAGAGACTCGGAGCCCGGTCTGTAGCCACAGTGACTGATATAAATGTCTAAAATCAGAGCTATCAAATAAAACGGGAATGGTTATTTTACAATCTTTAAGATGCAGCCCATTTTAAATCGAATCTCACAGGATCATTGCCAGGAATATTCTTTACATAGCTTCAGCAATTTGCAGGATGCAAGCACATGAATGTAGAAGGACAACTGAGCCAAAAGTGAAGATTTTAGTGACCTGTTTTGACATATTTAGGACTTAACCTTCAAGCATTTAAAATAAGTGCATTTTTTTTAAACATGTGTTAGGTTACATGTGTTAGGTTACAAGTAGGCATGTTGCAGGTGATCTACAAAGATTGCTTTCCAAAGATTTTCAAGTAGGTTTGTTTCTGCCCATTACAATGACAGGCTGGCTAGCTGAAGTGGTAAGTGGTACGCCTGGGTTTGTATCCCAGCTGGGGTGAATGAGCTACCAGTGTGGGTCCTTAGGCAAGACGCTAATGCCTGCTATGGAGAGTGGCGGCCTAGTGGTCAGGGCGTTGCGCTTGGAATCCTGAGGTTCTGAGTTTGAGCCCCACTCCCACGCACTGCCTCTCTGGGTCCCTGGGCAAAGACCGTTAACCCCCACACTGCTCCCCAGGCGCTGCACAATTGCAGCCCACTGCAAAGGAGTACAGAGCAATAAGAGTTCCTCTTATTGCTCTGTACTGGAAAAAAAATATAATGGAGAAAAAAAAAAAAAAGATTACAGGCAGTGCGAGAGTGGTGAAAGAAAAAGGAGGTTCAAAGCCATGAAAGAGAAAATTATAGTTACTTAAAAAAATAATAAGGATAAAGAAATACTAGTGATAGTAGGCCTACACCTTATATAGAATATCTCAAAGTGGTAAAAGCGTATAAAATAAAAACATTACCGCACTTCCTGCACAGTTCTGTCTTATTAGCAGAAGCAAAACGTACTTTTTTTTAAGTAAGGTGTGATTCAGTCTAATGATGCGTTAACATTGCACGCATTTTGGGCCAAAAATTCCCTAACGCCGAAATTTGGACGCTGGGTAAAACACTGGAAGTTGCTCTAACTCTTCAATGCCGTGGATGCTCAGCGCTCTGGATGTTTATCTGCTCTGTTGTGCAGCTAAAAGCTAGATAGCAGCTTGGCTTTATTTACATTGATAAGTTGGAAAAAAGTCTAAACACGTTTTTATGAGAAAAATTCCAACTCCAAACATCAGAGTTTTCTCTGTTCCTTGTAGCCTACATTACAATCCATTCTATGCTCATCCATTATGAAATATTCAAACCTCACCTATAATTTTATTTAATCAGGTATTCATTTCTGAAGATTTAAATCACATTTCCATTTACATAATATTTAGAATTCTGCTTGGGCTAGTCGGCATGACCTTCCCCTGATTGAACAAACGTATACCGTATATGAACAAACCCTGACAGGATGTCAAAGGCAGCAGAAAATATCCGTACAGCCAGTAAAAACTGATGCATCGCCATTATCACATGTTCTGTGATAGGTAGCTCCTTTTTATATCCTCCAAGTACAGAAAGGCTGGGATTCTAAAAGCAGAAAATGATAAATACTCCAAATTACAGTAGTGGCACATGGAAAATCCCACAGGGTACAAAAAAATGTAACTTTTAGAATCACAATCAGGATTCCTGAATGGATGTTTTTCTCAGTCTTTTATGATTTCTTTGATCCTGAATATATTTCAGCTTTCATTCAGCTTCTTCAATTGATTTTGCAGTTTATACACACTATATGAGTGTTTTTCTCCAACACCTCTTTCTGACAACTACTGTTGGTTTTATAGATCTCAGCAGACTGACTGGAGGAAGCTTTGCTGCGGGCTGCTCCTACTCCTTAATGCAAAAAAAGCAACAACTCTTCAGACTTTAACACTCAGGCATATATCTGATTATGTATGTTTTAACACAGGTTATGCTTAACAAAGCTTATTATAGAAGGATTTTTCCTCTTAGTTAAAACATGCATTGTTGGTAAAATGAAAAGCACTGAGGAAAGACTTAGATGCTTGAACTGGGAGAGTGAAGGATGGAGCCGAATTCCTCCAGGAGAACACAGGGAGGCCAGTCAACTACATAAGCACAAAAATGAAATGTTGTGTCGAACAGCCACATACACAGCACCGTTTCCTGGGTTTCACAAGAGGAAAGAATTTGACACAGTGAGTGCAGAGGTAAGGCATGAAAAACACACACACTAATGCTCAAAAACAAACCTTCTGGCTGCACAAACACACACAACATGCTGACTTAGACACACACCATACTTCACACGAGCAATTTCACCGAACCACAAACACAAATACTGACACACTCCCCCTGCGTGCACTAAGACACATACGGCTTTGAATACACACATTAGACGTGTGTGGAAGTGTATGAATGCGAGGAACTGCTCCATTTCTCTCATTAAGGAGAAGGAGCTGCCTGCAGCAAAGCCTCCACAAGTCAGTCTGTTGAGATCTGTAAAACCAACAGCACTAGTCAGAGAGAGGCGGGAGGAATAAAAACAGTCAAACACAGTGTCTAAGCTGCAAAACGGATGGGGAAACTGAATGGAAGTATGTTCGTGAAAAGAGGCACAGAAGAAGCAGAACAGCCTTAGGTTATTTAACTTGAAAATCCGTGACTTTTTATCTGGAATAGCTGCTCGGTGGGGCATCGGTCAGCATTGATGCCTTGCAGCAAGAACGTCCAGGGATTGAATCTAGGCCTGAGCTCTCTCTGCAGCGAATTTGCATACATGAGTTCTCTCCAGGTGCCACGGCTTCCTCTCACAGTCCAAAAACACAACTGCAAGGTTAATTGGTCTCTCTAAAATAGCCCTCAGGTATGAGTGTGTCTGCAGAGTTCTCTGTCCTGTGCTCCCAGTAATAGACTGGCGACCTGTCCAGGGTGAACACCTACTTAAAACTGGATGGATGGAAAGAGTTTTCAATTCGAAAAACAAAAAACTTAAATGTGACAGCTAAAAAAGCTCCATGAAGGCACAGGTGCTGCTTAGATTAGTCAAACAATTATTATTCTGTTGTTTTTCCATCTTCAATAAGAGGTAATTTTAGACAACCTATTTGGAAGTGGCATCTGTTCAGACCTCTTTAAAGTCTAAATTAAGGATGCATTGTTGTCACATAATTATAAACACATTTTAACGACAGAGAATAGCTGAGCAGCCAATATGAGAGCATGAGAGGAAGATGGAACAAACCAGCACGGAGGACAAAGATAAAGCTAATCTCTCTTTTTTGATTCCTTCCAACTATATAGCGATTTTTATTAGGTTCCACTGTGGTGGAGGCTTTTGGTTTCAGGATGTCTGAAAAGCTTCAAATAAGAAAAAAAGTTCAGATCTGAGTCAGTGGATCGCTTCAAACAGATTCCACTACGATTAGATTTGAGAAACAAGAATAGATTGTTTACTAGATCCACTGTTTCAGCTGTAATAAAAAGAGTTGGGACCAATATTAGTGGGGTTTTTTTTCTTTTCTTTTCTTGTTATTGACTGATATATGCATGTGTTTACTGATTTATTAGTGAATTTAGCAGCCAAGCCCAAGATCACGTGAATTACCAGGATAGAACACTTTGAATCAGTTTGACTGGATGATCTGGTTGAATTGTTTCTGTAAAGTGCTGTGAGGTGACGTGTTGTTAATTGGCGCTATATAAATAAACTGAATTGAAATTGAATTGAATTACTACTCCTTCCATTTGCTATACATTGTTAATATTTTTGTTTGATTTGTTGATAAATGTTACTTTTTAATCTGAATTGAGACTGGGATAATATTTGTCATCATCGTGTCAACAGTTATAATGGCTGCATGGTGGCACAGTTTGTAGCATCGTTGCCTAGCTACAAGAAGGTTCTGGGTTCAGTTCCTGGTGTCTTTCTGTCCCGGTGTCTTTCTGCATGCTTCCCTCACATGTGTGGGTTCTCTCTGGGTACTATGGCTCCATCCCACATTACACAGTGGATTGATTTATAGAAAAGTCTCAATTAAGTGATATTTCTCAAACAGAAAAGAGCTGACCCATTTACTATTCACTACTGTTACATAAACTTTAAACAAAAGTGGATTTCCCATAAACAGACCACTATCCGAAAGAAGACATGCTTTATGTTTTGGCAGAAGAACAACAGATTGTAAATTAATTAGAGCCAGACTGGAATGAATGAAAGGGTTTATAAATGTAAGCATGTAGCATTTATACTGTTTCGTGTTTAGAACAGCCCTTTGAACTGGGAACAAGAAGTGGAAACCATTTATTATTATTTTAATTATTTTTAAATGTTAGGTGTGATTATACAGGTTGTAACATAAAGGCGCTTTAACATAACCATCAATTACAACATATGCTACAGCTCACAGCTTTCTTAGGAGTAGACATGTGAGAGTTTGAGATTTTAAATGTATGAGAAGCTTAAAAAAATGCATCAGTTTCCTATTTACTAAAAAGCATGAGTATAATAGAATAACACCATTATCTTTGTTTTTTTCCAAACAGCTTCATTCATTTAATTTACAACACAAAACCTGCAGTTAACTCTTATTTTGACCGTTATTAAATAAAGGTGATAGGTGTCACTCCTTTAATGTCCACACCATGACTGTTCGTAATCAGAAATATTAATATAAAGCCAAGTTAGTTTTCCCGGTAAGTGAGCTGACCAGCAGTGTACAGCAGTTGGTGAGGAACCTTTAGGGAAACTCCATGATCCATAAAGCTGGAGAACTCTATGATCACTTCAGCCTAACAGAAAAACTATAAATACTGATATTTTTGCTGTTTTGAAAGTGGAACTTCTGAAAGTTTTAGCATACCTTGACACCAATAACCTACCAGCAATGGGGGACCTTTTATCCCACACTCTGGGCGGCCCTCCTCAGTAAGCTCTAGGCTGCAGGAGGAGCAGGTCAGGTGACCCTCTCAGTATCAGCAGACATCATTTACATAAACGCCACAGGCCATAAAAACGCACACAACAAACAGCCCACTGGATAATGAGGGTTCAGGGTAATTAAGATCCGGGGGTTAAAGGTTCAAGGAAGCATGTTTCAAAATATGCATATCGAAACATGCTAAAATATCAGCGCTCTGTAAAAGCTGGTGAAAGAGAAGTAATGTACCTTTTAATGTCTTAAATGATCTATATAAGTGTTGGTGATTTACGATGCTGTCTTCAAAACTGTGGGGAGCAGACTCTGCAGAACGTCCTCATGCTTCTCAAGCTGTAATTCAAAGTCTGAGTTGAACGGCTGAGATTGAAGGCATGGCGAATTCTGTACAGAGAAACAACCACTGGGGTCATCTAAAGGAATCAAACTTTTTTTTTACAGCTAAACATCCACAGTTTGCAGCATTATTTCAGTAGGGATTAGAGGGAAAGATGGAATGCCAAGTTAAACTTGCAAACATGTCAGTGAGACCCAAAAGTCAAGAGACACAAAGCAAGACTCAGCAAAATGTAAAAAGTAAACATTAGAACCACTGCTCTGCCAGTAAATGGCTATACATCAACATTTACAGTGTCATGGCATAAAAAGGTCAGAGCAGCGTTACTTTAGATTCACTAGAGCTGGAATTCCAGACGTAATCTGACATGTTTAAGCGTCAACAGACATATGGATTCTGTTTGTGACTAGCAGCTCATGGGGATAGATCACAAAAAAAGAAAAAAATCGTATTCACATATTCACGTATGTGCAAAACCCCCAAAAAGTTCAATAAGGTATTTCATATTAGGGCTGCAACTAACAATTATTTTACAAATCAATTAATCTGTTGATTGTTTTTTGGCTTAATTGATTAATAATCAAAAAATGGAATAATCAAAGAACACTTTTTATGGTTAACGTATAAGGTTTTATACCGTAGCCCAGGGATCTTCAATGTTTTCCAGGCTAATGACCCCCAAACTGATGTTGAGATGAAGCGGGGACCCCCAAATTATATATTGTATTGTTAAGATAGGCCTTTCCTAACAGTATGAAATTGTGTTATATCAAACTGGTCCTATAGTCGATTTATTACATATGGAGTCATGTAATGAAAGTAATTCCTCCCTGGGATTATTAAAGTATATCTGATTCTGATTCCTGGTTGATGGGACAGGTGTTGTGAATGAAATGGTGCCCAGCTTGAAAGAGACTTCCTGTTTGTCGCTGAATGTGTGCATTGATGAATGAAAGAAAATCTTGTGCCTCGGTTTATCAGTTTACTATACTGTGTTGAATTCATGTTAATGTGGATTTAAAGACATTTCAATTAATGGAAAAAATTGCAGGCGGGATATCAAAAACAGTCTAATCAACCAAAACTCTCGTGACCCCCATGCAGTACCTCTGTGGACCCCCTAGGGCAGGGGTGTCAAACTCATTTTCACTGAGGGCCACATCAGCGTAATTGCTGTCCTTAAAGGGCCAGGTGTAACTTATAAATGTAACTAAATATAATTGAATGTAATGTAAAATAAATGTAACGACTCCTTAATGTTAAATAACTCATTATTTATTGTAACTTATTCAAGTGACAATTACAGTTGCATAGAAAACATATGCTTGCTTGTTGCTCTAACACACACGTGTCACACAGCCGCTTCCTACCTAGTCCTCCTCATTGGTCTCTCCCCCTC
>NW_015150814.1:0-16687 GCF_000732505.1 Cyprinodon variegatus
TTGCTATCTCTATAGACTAGCTATCTCTTATGCTGCTATAGGTTTAGACTTCTGGAGGACATAGGGACCACTATTTCATCACTATCACTATTCTTCTAACCCTAACCTGGGATGAAATTTTCTTCAGACGGCTCAGCTCCGATAAGCATACAGTGAGAACGTTCGCAAGCAAGTTTGGTTGTGGCCGGTTTCTCGGAAGCATCTTGCTAATCAGTTAGCAACTTAGTGCTAGTAGGTCACCAATAGAAAATTACATTGGGACCAAGTAGCACTAAATTGGTGACTTAGAAATGACGCTGTCAAGGAACGCTATGGATAGAAGAAGCTTGAGTCCTTGCCTCACAGCGCTGCTAGTTCTGTTAGCTCTACGCCTGCCGAAGACACAGACGTCCATCCCCGTGAACACGGGGACGGAACTCAATGGTAAAGTAAATGATTCTTATTTCTTATTTCAACCATTGCGTATATCAGAAGCAACATATGAATCAAGACGCTATGATTGAAAAATGTAGATTGACAGATGACCGTTGATATACGATTGGCCGAATGTAGGTGTACAAGCTGATGTATGACTAACTGACCTGCCTAAGATAAGAAAAAAATATTTTAGACAGGATTTTTTTTTTAAATAGAAATTTTCTAAATTCATAACTTTTGGGTCAATATGGTCTAATAAAGAGCACCTTTATATACATGATTAAGCCTGAATTACTTGAAATTTAAATAGGACTTCCCTACGACTTTAAGTTACATCCACATGGAGATGAATAATGTAACTGCACAGAAAAGTTGGAGCAAAATGTGAAGGTAGATGTAAATGTGAATCTGCCTCAAATGACATTGTAACAGTTATACCAGTTGGTGGGGTGGTACTGCTGCTACAGAGGTAAAGGTGGTAGAAGAAGAAGAAGGGAAGGCACAGTTAGTAAATGAAGTGTAGGGTATCCAGACAGAAGAATCACATGGGGTGGCTTTAAACCCAGCTTATTTCCAACCACTCTGGCTGAACGGGATCATCAGACCAAGATGATCGGATAGTTATGAAATATACTGGAAACAGGCTTTGTCTAAAAGGCGCCTCAGAGGTGAAACGGTGACAACTTCAACCCTTCATCTAGTGTCAGCTTCAACATCATCCAACATCGCATGCAGAGCATGTTTCCATCTTGATGGGAAGTGCATTTATAGGGAACACATGATCATATTTAGCGAGCAGTTAGCATCAACACCTAAATAATTCACTTGTATAACTACAAGGAGACAGCATTGAACTATGTTGCCTTCCAGCTAAAGTGAAGCAACTGAACTGCAAGTATTGCCTCGAGGATGCCCAGCTATACACGCCATTTTGACTTGTGGATACTTTAGTGTCTGTCTCCTGCACTTGTACTGCTTGAAAATGGCAGTTTTTAAAGATTTACAGGAGGATTGAGGTACCTTATCAATTGATGTATATAAAGGATTATGCTTATGAAGTGAGTCAGATGTTGGAGTTTTAGGTACAGTTGAAAATATCGGCCTTGAGATCAGCTTTGTGCAGCAAACCCACTCACAAACTCTTTAACAAGGGTTAGAAAAATAAGCTGCAAGAACAGAACAGACAGGTGTGGTCGGTTTTAATAATATGACTTTTTAGTTGTGTTTAATAGCTATTTTACAGTTTTTGGGGTAAACCACGCAGATGAAAAAGAAAATTAATTCCATGGGTTTTAGAGAAAAATCCTCATCACATCTAATTTGAAAATGGTCTCCAGAAGACGCTCTAAATCATGGTTAGAGTCGTTCTTTCTTCTGGCCTGGTTCCTATTAAGGAGTTCTGTCTGTAGTGCCTGAGACAGAGCAGGCGTCCATCAAGCACCAGTTAAGTTAAGTTACCACTTTTTTAAATCAGTCATTTACATTTGTGAGAATTTATAATACAACTTGAATTAGTATGGTCAAATAAAAGCAAGGTAAGCCTTGTGGCAAACTGGAAAGCTCCTGAATAAGTAGACACTCTGCTTTCAGTCACATCTCAGTGTTTATCCTCCATTTTTAATATAATGCCTTATTTAAGTTAAAATGTACTTTTTTTCAATATAGAAAAGCAATCAGAGCGCAGGCCTAAGCGAAGGAGCAAATTTTGCCCCATATTGTGACTTACAACTATAGCTAAAACTCTTACATGGCCTGGATCATTACTGAATGTAAATGAATTGTTTGTCAGCATGAGGCACAGCTTTGCTCACATTTCCTTCAAATACTTTAATACATTTATTTTTAAGGCACAGCGTGTTCCTGTAGCCTCTAATGTTTCTCATTCAAACTCAACTAAAACACATAACCTCCTAGGAAAAGGAAAGAATCAAATGCTAAAAGAGGAAGCACATTCTAAATCTTAAGTCCAAAATCTCCCTAAAATCTTACTAAATTCAGGAACTTTTTCGTCTCTGCTTACTTTAGATAAAACCAAAGAAAACAAATCAAAGTCGTACGTGAACATGAGTGTACCCTGCTAACGTCACGTTAGATAATAACAGGGAAGTGCAAACAGTCCCTGCTCCGCTCTCTTTGGACCGCTGTGTACGCAGAGTCAATGAACAACCGCCAGCACAGGAATTATTGATCTTGGATGAGATAGTCTCTCTCTCTGCTTTCTGAGCCCAGAAGTTATGAGATTCACTGCGTTGGTTAACAATACTTCAGCGGAAAGAAGGCAATCTGTTATGTTAGAGGGCTAAAAATAAACCCGTTAACAAATTAAAGGAGACAAAACATAAAGGGATCTGTTTACATGGAATGGGGGTGCGTCAGGAAGACAGACTCATGTCCAAATAGGGGTCAGAGAGTCCGCAGGCAAATTATTTTTGTCAGCAGACCAAACAGTAGAGGGATTATTGCAGAAATAGTCAGATTCTAGCGTAACACTTCCAAGTGAAGGGTGATGACTAACATCAAAAGAATGAGTCGTGATGAAGCTGTGCTGAATAAAACCAGCCCTTCAGCAAACACACTCAACCGTATTCATACGGGCAAGGCCGCAGGTATGCAACAAGGTAAAACCCAATGTGTGCGCACAAGGCTGCTTTTTAACTGGTCTAAATCCAGCCTGTGATTGTTCCGCCTCCTAACCCCCCCTCCTCCCTATCGTTTCTCCCTCTCTTACGCAATCAACCGTTTAGTTTCTGAATCCAATCAAAGTGTGAAGGAAGCCGTTGCAATGGGAAGCTGGATGGGTGTTGAGGACAATAGGATTAAATATTCAGGTCTATATTTAAACATTTAGGAGTACGCACAGGCTGCAGCAAAAGCTTTTCATGTGTGGGTCTGAGCCCAGAAGGTGTCGAGGCTTTAAGTGAGTAGGCTGCTGCTCTCCAGGGAATAGCTGCATCCAGCTGGTGAATGAATCCGTCTGCAGAATCAGGGAGGCAGGCAACCAACATTGAAGTCATTTCAAACCATTACACATTGTTTCTTCTGTCCCAATCCAGTTGTAATTGTGCAACATCATGAGCCTTATGTTTACCTGAAAACAAACTACTTCTATCAGAGATCCAAGAAGTAAAACAGTTTTTTTTTTTTTTTTATCAAGAGCCAATCTCATGTACTGGAGCTTAGGTTTGTTTAAACAAGACATTAACCTGTTTATGGCATTAAGGTGAAACACAGATTTAAAGAGTTATGGTTCAACACTACAAATAACCATCCTCATAGTTTTAAGACTATTTTCATTAAGGTCAGAGAATCTGATGAGAATCCAGAGTTCAACTCGTACAGTACCATTAATAAGTAGGAAAAGTACTATTAACTGGTATTAAAAGGAATAAACAGGAATTATCCTGGAATTGAAAGTATTAGAGGAGGACGACTGATTATGTAAAAGTATTTAAACGATCACATCTTCACTGTTAACTGCAGAGATGCAGAGTTTATGCATCCAACCGGCACTGTATTTACTACAAGCACAACAGCATTCAGCCAACACACTTAAAATGTCGAACAAAACAAGCTTTCATAAGACTGGTAAAATATATCAGTGTCAAACCATCCCAAACGGTCCCACTATTTTGCCAAAATGATCTTACATATTTCTGTCAAGTCAAATCAACCAACTAGAATGCTTTATTAATGCCTCCAAGCAGTAAAATGTTTACTATAGGGCTGCAACTAAGGATTATTTTGCAATTCGATTAATCTCTCAATTGTTTTTGCGATTAATAGATTAGTAATCGGATAGCCACATGTTCCTAAAGGAAGATTTTTTTATTAAATCAAACCAAGTGAAACTAAACATTTTTTCACTTCAGGAGTTCTGGATAGAGCATGATGACAGGTGAAAAAGATTTTTTATCTGAAATGCAGAATTTCTACCCTTTTTTTTTTTATCTTGGCTTTATTACTGCTCTATTTGGATTGCTCTGCAGCTAAAGCCATTTTTTAGAGACTCTACACTCCATTTAACAATTAATTGATTACTAAATTAAAAATTTTACTTTATTGATCTCACACTAGAGAAATTCACTCGCTGCATTTTAACCCATCCCGTTTGGGGAGCAGTGGGCTGCTATCGTGTGGTGCCTGGGGAGCAGCGTGGGGTTGAGGGTCTTGCTTGGAGACCCTGAGTGGCAGTCTGTGGGAGTGGGGCTCGAACTCAGAACCTCAGGATTCCAAGCTCTATGCCCTGACCACTAGTCCGCCACTCAAATTAGTTGATGATGATTTAAATAATCGATTAACAACGATCAATCCGATGAAATGTTTCAGCCATAGTTTATTAGCTGAATTAAAAAGAGGCAAGATTGCGCAGTTAAACTAGAGTTTTTGGTTAAGCTCATAGAGGTGTATTTATTTTTTCCTGGTGCAGACAGAATATCTGCATAGCATAAGAGTAAGCGGGGTAATTATTGTTGTAACATCTGTGTAGCACCCTTGGACATCTAAAACTCAGTACCATATTAACAAATTCACCTACCTTACCTTAACCCGTACCCAACCCTACCTACCTTACCTAAACCTACCTATCTACCCTTACCTAACCCTGTCTACCTTACCATACATACATACCTTACCTACCCTTACTTACCTACCTTACATACCCTTACTTACCTACCTACCTACCTACCTTACCTCACACACCTACTTGCCTTACCAAACTCTACCTACCTACCTTATCTACCCTTACTTACCTACCTACCTAAGCTGATCCTACCTACTATCCATCCATCCATCCATCGATCCCTCCATCCCTCCATCCATCCTCAAATGCAGTTACACATTCAAAAGGTTTCATTAAACCAGCAGTTCTATACGTCATAGTCTCTAAAACGCCACAACTTGGACATTTTTACACTTTACAGAAATGCATGTCTTTCATTAAATTCTATATTTAGCAGTGGTGAATCTCACTCCTCACTCAATACAGTCACTGCATTCTAGTACAAGTGTGATTTTTACATCCTCATGCCTTGTACCCTCAGCCTTCGTTCTGTATAATTAACCCAAAGGCAATAAAGCAACAACTGCCAGCCTTTGTGAATTAAAAGCACGCTGGCAAAGCTACGGCGACATCTTTTCCTTGCACCTCATCAGGATGTGATGTTGCATTACAGCTATTCACTGGCTTTAGTGTTTAAAAGTTGGCTATATGTAGTAACATTCATCGGTTTACTCTCGAAGGCAGCTTTTACTCTCATTACTCACTCAGGCCCTGTTATGGTATAAAATCATCATTGAATGTTGTTATAAGTCAATCTGTCCTTCCTTAGCAATTTGTGCTGCTTCCTGAATTAGAACATTTATAAATACATACTTTTTTTTCTGTAATCAATCTGTATAATTTAATCTGCAATATCAGCACTGAGTGAGTCTTTCAGTAAAGTCTAAACTTCCAACATTTAAAGAAAACAATATTGCTTTGTGAGGTTAATGTTATGTACAGTAATAAAACCCATGCAGATATTAAATCTGTTCATACCTGGTTCAACTCTATTGCTTTTGAAGAATTGATTTGTTTTTTAACACCCATATAAAATACAAGCCAGTGTAATTGCCACATCTCATATAATTTCAGTGGCATTCTAGTGTTTTCAAGCATTTAATGGAGGACCACTGGTGAGAAAGGCAATTAATCCATACTGGCTTCGCACCAGATGAGGAACCACTTCACTGGCTCATGATTGAAACTGCCGTACATGTTTGAGCCCTTGCCTCGCAACGCGGCCAGTTCTCTTAGCTCTATGCCTGCTAGAGAGACACAGACGTCCATCCCAGTGAAGCTGCGACATATCAAGATGCTATGACCAAAAAATCTGATTGACAGATGACCCTTGATATATGATTGGCTGAATTTAGGTGTTCAAGCTGACGTACAACTAAATGGTCTGCATAAAGTGACGAAAAAAACAACAAAGATTTTAAGACAAGATTTTTTATTTTTTCTTAAATAGAAATTTTCTCACTTTCGAGACAAAATTGTCTGATATAGGGTAGGGTACATTTATACATGTTTAAGCCAAAATGATTTGACATTTAAATATAATTTACCTACAACATTAACCCGAGTTTAACCATTCCTGACCAAAGCTGTGGTCGTCTCCAGCTGGTCTACAGGTGAAGAGTGAAACTTGTTTTGCTGGCTGGGAATGAGCAAGGAGGTGGCGGTTGCTTGGCTCCCGCAGATGCAATAGGCCGAATCGCGCTGAGCTGCGAGGGCCGCTCAATGCTGCTAGCGGCTTTTATCTTTAATTACGTGTTGTATGTTTAAAAGCTGAGAACTTTTCTATGGAAAGGCCACTCAGTTGTCCCTCAACCTGTAGCTACCAGTACGTAACCAGTTCTTCTAATGTAATGAAAGACAATGGGTTTGAGAACCCAAACAATGTGGTCATAAAGATACATTTACAGCTGAAGCTCAATTGTTTTTTAATATTTTTTAGTACTACAAACTTTTCATTACAACTGCATTTATAAATCATGTTTGATATAATAAAGCTGGCATGATGAGGTGAGAAAATGCTTCTCTGCGATTTATTTCTTTATGCAAAAGAAAACAAAGCAATACTTAATTGTTTAATGTTAATGCTCACACCTAAAGTTTGGTCTAGGGATTCAACTAATGATTATTTTGTAAATCGATTAATCTGATAATTATTTTTATGATAAATGGAGTAATAATCAGATAGATAAATGTTCCTTAAAGAAATTAAACCAATAAAAACCAAAACTTTTCCTATTGAGGAGTTCTGGACAGAACATATTGAGAGCTAAAGGCATGTTTTACAATCTCTATACTCCATTTAACGATCAAACGATTACTAAATTTGTTACAGATTATTTCATTAATCACGATTAATCAGATTTATTGTTTTAACCGTAGTTTGGTCCGATCAAAATGCCATCAAAATATCATTTCTTACAAGTTACTCTCTTTTCAGTACATTTCATCTTCTTATGCTGAACACAATAAGTACATTAAACATGTTACAGTCAATGTGCCCTTTAAGAACTCCATAGCAATAATGAAAATGATTAATGGTGTTTAAATATACAACATCAATGGATTCAGCTGCTTTCAAAGAAGACAGAGATTTAAAGATATGCGAGTGAATCATAATGTGGAAAATGAGCTTTGTTTTAATAATTACTTTGTGGTTCTCTACAACCGTACCAAAACATGACTGCTTTTAATAATTAACCACTGAATTTCTACAGTGGCAAAGAAGATTTTAAAAGTTTTAGGTTCAATTATGGATACAAGTGGCCCCCGCAGAGCTAATTAGTGTTTCTTCAATTAGACCCGACACTTGAGGACAGCTTTGTAGAGCAACATATCTCACAGCAAGAGTCTAAAATATAAAAAAAAAAAAAAATAAAATAAAACATGAAAGAAGAGGACCTTAAGCGAAAAAGACCAGAGGTTCTGAGGTGGGATTTATAGTGTCCTCTATATGACTGGAAGTATTTCCCATTCTGTGGATGAGTCCAAGCATCATTACTAGTTCACTGGCAGCACCGGCCCCCCCGCCTGCCACAGCAGGGAGCGCAGTGAGCGAAGGGAAGATATGGAAAATATTAAACAGTGAGAATGTTTCCTTTCAAAGATTGCAGGATAAGTGAAAGGTGTTTGAAAAAAACAAACTGATAAAACCCTGAGGGATTTAGAAACAAAAATGACTATTAAGTCATGTCTAAGGTACACAAAAAAGAGGGCTGTAATTTCCCCATGATGCTCAAAAGGTAATGGAAAAAATACTAGGTTTTCCAGGGATGTAAAAAAGTTTGCTAATCTGAAGAGACATTTGTAATATGGTGCAATCATCTACCTGAAATCACTCCAATCAACTGTTGTTATTGGAAACTGAGAACTTTGAAGCACAAAAACCAAAAACACGACTCTAAGCAAACAAGCTTCTCTGTCAAGCTGTGTGTGATGGATTGGCGGTTGGACAATAAAAGGGAATTAATTCAGTACACAAAAGATTCATGCCTCCCGGAAATGGTTTACATCTTAGGAAAAAACGCAACATTCATCTGGATTTCATGTGATTTAACACACAAGGAAGTATGGTTGTATAGGTGAGTGAAAATGACTTTTTTTAAAGCAGTTAGCCTATTTGGATTCACCCTAAAGTCTATGATTAATATCTAACTTTTCAAGACTCTAACTAAAAAGAAAAGGCCTATAGCTGTACAAGCCTCTTAATGTGGAGGTGAACTACAGTAATGTCGCCTTACAGTCTGTTTTGGAAATATGCTTTCCATATGGAACAAGAACGCCGGTGAGAGTTAGAGGGAGGAGCTATGGCGCTAAATGTAGGATAACCACAGACAGAAACCCATTAGAGGAAGCAAAGGACATGCGGCTGGGGTGGATGTTCATCCTCCAGCAGGATCTCAAACTGAACGGCACCACATTGGAACGGTTTAGATCACAAGTATTAAAACTCCAGTCCTCAAGGGCTGGTCTGCTGCAACTTCTAAATGCGTCTCCACTTCAGCACACCGGAGTCAATAATTAGGTCATTAGCAGGACTTTGGAGAACTCTCTGCATACTGATGAGCTTTTTCAACCATTTGATTCAGGTGTGTTGGACCAGGAACAAATCTAACGCTAATCGATTAAAACAGGGTTGGTCCTCAGTTTCTCTTAATGTCTATTCAAAGTTTTACCAGCAATCTTTATGGACAGCAGTACATTTTGAAACTTAAAATGTCCAACATGTAAAGCTGGCTTCAAGTAACTTTCTAAAACTAAATTTCCTGACCCGTTATGATGTTTATGTTCTAATTAATTTCTCCAGATTTTAGCCATATTTTGGACATGCCAGAATATCCAACAGAAATATTTTGTTTCTCATGTGGAGATAGCAACAAGGCATATTGGGATGTTTGCAAACTCCCGGACTGGGTTTAACATCCCAGATTTATATCTAAATCTATTAATCTATCAGTACGGCACAATTAAAGTCTAAAACCTGTGCCGAGACCTGAAAACTATGGTTCAAATGACATAAAAATGATCTCCCTTAGCTGGGACTGTTTGAAAGGGGGGCAGATTTCAGTCTTAGAACTCAACCAACCTTGTAGACAAAGCACAAAGGAGCTGCGGCAGTCCTGCAGTTATAAATGTTTCTGTGAAGCATTGATTTGTTGGCTTTGAATAAAATCAAGTCTACATGTTCCATATTTGTTTGTAAATTAGAAAAGAATAAAATTCAGTGTAAATTCAAAGTAATTTTTTCTCTACACATTATGCACAACTTTGTGCTTTAAAATTCAAATAAGATAAAAAAAAATGTTTGTAAAAAAAAACTTTGTCAATGAACGGTTTATTAGATTTAAATTTGTTTCATCCGATTAATAACATTGTGTTATAAGTTATTTCTTTCATTGTTGTAATTTTACCCCCATCCATGGAAGGGCGCTGCTGTCCATTCCTAAGGGGAAGCCCACAGGTGTTAGTGAGAGAAGCAATGCCAGAGCAGAAACGTGAATCGATCCAGAGGGGTCTGGGAGAAAGATGTAGCATTTTTTGCGGTTCTGTTTGACTTTTTGAATTTATACCTCAATATCCCCCATATAGCCCTGCTGCACAACGGAGCAGCATAACTTCTCTGCTGTGCTTAGAAGCTGTGATAATAGAAAATGGAGGGTATCACAGTTGGTGTCCATTCCATCTATTGTATTGAATTTAACAAACAGTCTGACAGCATTCTAGAGCGCCATATCCTGTCTTTTAATGATAGTTCTACATCACTTTCATCCCTAGTTTCTAACATTTAAATGAAACATTGGCAGTAGCCTGCAAACATTTTTTTTTTTAGAGAAGTAAAAGCAAAATTAGGCAACACTAGCAAGCAGGCCCCTCTGAGTGGAGGAATCTGTGTTCAGCTTGCTGTTCCCAGCAGGCTGCTGGACTGAAAAGCCTGCTGGGCTCAGCGGGAAATGAAAAAAGAAAAAAAAAATAGTTTTTTGTTATTATTTCATTGATTAATAATCTGTTCTTCCTATTAAATGGATTTTTAGGAAACGTGTGTGTGTGTTTGGCTGATGGAGTTTTTAATTTTCGAAGAGAAGTTCATAAAGCAGAAGTTTTGATGTAGAAACATCCATCCATCATACTGTATTCTGTCTTTCATCCTTTGTTTTAATCTTTTCTGTTTGCCTTCCAGTAGCTGATGTGAAACACATGGGCGGTGACACCGTTTAAGCTTTTCCGATTATCATCAGTGACTGCTGTTAAGAGTCACGGTGACCTCCTCCAACACAGGCTCACAAATAACATCCTTGGCCGGGATCCTTCTATCAGCGCCTGAGTCAGCACTTTCTACACCTTTTTGCTTCCCTTTTTTTTTTCCTCACTCACTCTTATTTGTTGCGGTTTGTAGCAGTGCTGCTTCCAAACACACCACATTCTCACTTCAATCTGTGTCTTTGTCTATGCCCCCCCCACCAAGTTGCAGAGTGAGTGCGGTAATGACAGCGCTGCGATGACGCCAGCGAAACAAATGGCCCATTGGCTTTCAGAGACATGCCCAGCGTCGTCTGGCACTCACCTCCATAGGTAGAGTGCTTCCATCAGCAGTTTTTCTGGTGTCCTCTCCGGACTGTGCCAGTCTCCTCTCATGTCCTTAATGACTCCCTTAAACCTCCTATTCTCCGCCCTTGCCCCTCGTTTTCCTTCTCTTGTTCTCTCTAAACACTTTGTCCTTTCCTCGTATCCAGTAGGAATGTAAAGAATCGCAGCCCTCTATCCCGATTCCTTACTCTCCCAGTTGAAATCAATCACGCTGTAATTTCCCCTCTGGCACTTAGAACTGCTCTGCACAGAGGGAGAAAAGGATGATGTGTAGTATTTTTCTGCATGCCCTTGAAAACAAACTCATTTTAGAAAAGATGGTTTCACGGCATTATGTCAGAGGGGACATTATTGAGGTCTAGGGAAGAGCTAGGGCGCCTCTCAGCAAGCCGAGGAAAAACAGAAATCTGAGAGCTTAAGGAGCAAATGAAACCGTTCCTCGAAGTAAGAAAAGTTCTTGATAAAAATCAGCCATTATAGCTAGTTCATTAGTAATGATCAATGTCATATTTCCCAAACAGTTTTTTACAGGCTGCCTACTGGAGACCTCTGAGAATAGCCCCCTTCACCTAAAGGTTAGGCTTTATTGTTGCTTTTGCATTAAGGTGCCACAGTTCTCCCTTTTCTGTAACCCTAACTGACCTTAGAAGAGCAGTTCAACACTAAAAATGTATCAGTTGACCCCTAAAACTGTCCATTATTAGCTTAAGGTCCTCGTCTGTCGCTGTAGAGATTACCGGAGCAAGGTCTCACTGTTTCCAGTGGTTCTATGGAGGACTGCAGGCTAGTTAGCTGAAAGGAGGCCACTACACTTTTCCAGCATCACTTTTACAGGAAGAAAATACTTCAAGTTGTTAAAAGAAACAAACAAAAACAAAAAAAAAAACGCATAAGGTGCCAAAACTAGAGTAGAAAAACCTTAACAGTAGCTCCAGTTCGCCAGTGTTGGCTTGGAGAGCAGGTTTAGGTTTGGTTTTAATTATTGCTAATTTAATGGTCA
This sequence comes from Cyprinodon variegatus, assembly GCF_000732505.1. NCBI lineage: Eukaryota > Metazoa > Chordata > Actinopteri > Cyprinodontiformes > Cyprinodontidae > Cyprinodon > Cyprinodon variegatus. The sequence goes on from NW_015150814.1 coordinate 12,057, forward strand.
GTTTCCGTCCTAAATTCACTTCTGGACATGACCTTTGGGTCAGGGCCTAAAGAGCAAGTTCCCAGGTAGTCCCGCGGCGCCCCGCCATCCAGGACGGGTTTAGACCAGTCGCTTCTCTCTATACCCAGGAGTCAGTCCAAGTTGTAGGACATGGGTTTGGCCCTGGATGCCTCGCTCTAAAGGTGTTCCAAGCAAATGCTGCCAACAGGAGGTGCAGGGCACTGCCCAGGATGCACTGGAGGGGCCGTGTCTCTCTAATCACCCACTCCAACACTTAACTAAAACGCAACAATAGTATCAGTAACCTTGTTTGGTTCCCAACTTCATCTCCTGCATTCATTCTACCTATTGTCTGGCATTACTCAACATATGTTTTCACATCAGGGAAGTCGGGGGTGGTGGGTGACTCTGTCAGAGTAGACAGAAAATGCGAAAGCATTTCAAACCTTCATTTGGTTCAGGCTGTACTGAGACACGTTGCTTCAAAGGGAAATGAGAAGATTTGTATGCGTCTCATATAGGCAGCTGTCTTTATCTAACCAGCTTGTCAAAACATTAAAATTCCTCCTAATATTAGTCACATTTTATCAGTCATTCATCTTAATTATATACAGGAAGGCTGTAATTTTGGATATGTGCTTTGAAAGCACTCATGATTAGAAAACATGAGGTTGTTTATCTTTGACAGAATGATGTTTCTGATGGAAAGGATGTTATTGTAGATATAAAAGTTTCTATTCTGACTCTAAAACTTAATCTTTCAGAAGGGATTATAGACATTGGGTTTCAGTAAGGTTTCTTCCTGGTTATTAAATGGTAAAAGGTCTTGCCTTACAGTTTGATAACCAGATAAAGTTCCCTTCATTTCCATTTCATTCTTATCAAAATGTCAATGTTGTAGTCGTAATTATAAAAAGAACCGATATAAAAGGTCTACTCTCTTTTTTTTAATCAACATTAATACTGAAAGTTTGAAACCAAAAGTTGAAAACCAAATGCCTGCTAAGCAGCTGGCTGAAAGTTGGCTACCTGAGCTGATAACCTGACTATCCAGCTAATTAGGGCAGGTTTTACTTGTATGAAGAACAGGACAGAAAAAATGTCTAATATCTGAATGCTGTTGAAGATTCTCAGTCATTCCAAAATAGTTAAAGTAAAAAAAAAAAAAAAAAGTCCAAAACAACAACAACAACAAAAAAAGTCCAATGGTTTATTTTTTTTAAACTTTCTTTTTACTTTTTTGGAATCTAATATCTGAACTTTAGCATGTATTTTTGAGGAATATTCCTAAAAATAAATGCTGGATGTATTCTTTTGATTTATTATTGTGCTTTGGATATTTTAGGATGTTGAAATTTGTCCATCTGCCTTAACAGATGAATGAAAAGTGGTAAATAAATGAATAAATATGAAGATATGTGGACGCGATGTTCTTGGAGAGAAACAAAATGCAGATATTTCGTTTAAAAGCAAAATGACCTGAACATGACCCCAATCCCTCTTCTTCCGCCACTTATCTCCAATGTTGTTTCTCACAGCATCTTTCTGGTTGTTGCACAGGCAGGAACTGACAGTCTCTCCATTTGCTGTTAGGTTCTCTCAGTCCCTCTGCGGCGTCGTTCAGATCTCAGATCCTCAGACCATCCAACAGTCCCAGAAGATCGACCCGGTTGGCTCCTCAGAGGGCCGCCAGAAAAGCAGCAGGGCTGGAAAGCGGCTCTCTCAGCCATTGTTTGGGGTTTCCTGCTAGATTGTTTTCGGTACATACTGGCCTATGATAAAAGGATTTGAAAGCAGAGGAACATGCTGACAGATGATAACAACTGGCCCAAAGGCCAAACAGGGAGTCAGAGCAGGGCACCCATCCCCCCTGTAGTTAGTGGCCAATTTAAACTTCAGCCACTAATTCAGGTGGAAAGCTCAAATTAATCCATCTGTCCAAAACTCCCAAGAGTTAAAGCCAATAATTGATCTTTCAGCAATGTTCCTGCATTAAAGAAGGTTTATAGCACCACAGAAGTCAAATTGCAGTCAAAGATATTGACTGACCTGCTCACAAGATTCTCAGTGTCACTGGGGAGCGAGCCAATAGAGGAGGAGGGGGGGGAAACTGCAGGTGAAGAGCCGAACGGGCATCAATACCTGCCGCACACAGGCACTGAAAACTCTCCATTACTCCAATCAGGATCAGAAAAGCTTTTAACGAATATGGAAGCCGAGGCAAAGACGGGATATTAAAACTTAATTCACCTGCTATTTGCTCTGAATGGCAAATCCTCACATTCATTTCTTTCAAAGCGCAGAGCTGCATATATTACAGAGGACAAGGGCTGAAAACGCTGCGCATTTAAAGCAGCTGCAGAGTCCGAGTGGCTCCGACAGCAAACAGTGGCTCTGAAAAAAAAAAAAACAAGAAAACTGATCTATACTTTTTTATATTTTGACATTACTACCAAAAAAGTTCAGCATTGGTAAAGCTGATTTATTTTTATTATAGACCACCTCAAAGGTGACTAAAAAGGGAAAAAAACACTATTTTCTAGAGCCTTAATAGATTAAAAACAACTGAATATGCTTTATAGAACTGCCTATAACAAAAAACAAGAGGCGATAACATCTAACATATTTTTCTTTGCAAAAGCATCTCAAAGCAAGTCAGATCAGATAAATGGTGTAAAAGGTTGGAGTGTTTATGTACTGTTTTCTATGTTGAACCCTCTGCAGCCTCTAATGGCTCATCCTGCAGGTGAAGCCATGATGCTACATCAGAAAATAACTGGAAGTCTTTAAAATCATCGCTGGGAAAATCTCACATATTCAACTTCAAACTCCACCATAAGCAGTCTGTGGTTTTCATGACGTTTTGTTTATTATTTCTCCTCCAAAAGGTTCCATCAGGCAGCGCTCTACCTGCCTTAAGGGAAATATAAAGTCTGACCCCAATTGTGAGGGTTCTGCGTTTTTTTTTATTTTACTGCCGGCTCTCTTTCCGCCTCGGCGATAATGGATGCTCCGGCCCCTGGAGCCTCGGTCAGCACCGCCGTCCTGACAGGCCTGACGAGAACACGCCTGCGTCCCGCCATGCCCTCCCCTGAATCATCACTTACCGGGGCCTGAAACAGAAGCGCGTCGGCTGCGGTGTGCAGAGGTCTGCGTTCGGAGCGTGAGATTTTCAATTACAGCGCTGCACACTTAGTTAGCTCCCGCATTTAATAAGAGAGCGGCGGCGTATTGGAAATGGAACACGGCATTTTAAATGTGCGTGGCAGCTGAATTATTAATGCTTACATGGCCCCTGCTTTTCATTTGCAGAATGAGAATATAGAACTGCACAGCATCCGTCTGATTTTCAAAGCTTTGCTGACCTACCTGCTACAGGTCCAGTAAAATAATAACCCATAGGAACAGAACCGCAGTTTCAGCTGCAAACGTTAATATTTGATGCACGGCGTTAAAAACAACCTCACAGAAAACTATCAAGGCTCCTTGTTAAATAAAGCAGATTAGTTATTATCTGTTACAACTCAATCAGCACAGTGAGATGCAGCGATTATCAGCCGCTGCCTGCTAATGCCGAAGAGGGTAATTAGCATAGTGCTGCAATCAGAGTGAAGGCACAGCGTGAGATGGGATCCAAAGGTTCAATCTGCAGTGAAGATTCAACATGAAATCAGCCAACTGTTTGGGAATACCTCTCAGCCACTTCCTGCTGTGCTGCACTGACCTACTTAGCATGATTTCATTTATCAAAAAGGTTGCAGGGATTTTCCAGAGCCTGAACAATCTTTTTCTGGGAATGGAGACACCTCACAGAGTCTCGGTTAACCACATGAGAAGTGTTGGCTTATCCGTCGCAGGCTCCGCTCGGTCTCTGAACCGGCGCCAGAACACAACATCTGAGTTGACCAGATCCCCTGCACGGGAAGAGAGAGGCTTGAAAGCAGGGGCTGTTTGCTTTTCAGCGGGATCGGCTGCAACAATCTAACACTCGCCTCTTCCTCTTTTCAGAGGAAATTGATGTAAGCGCAATAAACAGAGAACCTTCAAAAGGAAGCGTTACGCAATGTGGACTCGAACGGACCTTCGTCTAAAAAAGGGAAGGAATGCTTCTTCAAATTGGAGGAAATTAAAAAGGAATGTGCTACAGGGCGTGTCGGCGTTGGGGAGCGCTTGATTTATGTAGATGGTTTGGGGTTTGGCATCTTGATCATGTCGAGTTTGTAGTGTTTACTTTCATTGGTGATGTTCACATGAGATGAATGATTTTGTGTTTGTGTGTGTGTGTGTGGGGGGGGGTGTTATAGTCTCACATCAGAAACAAGAATGCATCTGATTATTTTAAATCAGATTGGCACCGTTGAGAGCTGTCCACACCCAATCTATGGGGGGAAACCGGCGAAAAATTGGATTTCACCAAAAACAAACGACCTAAAGCTAAACGGGAAGTAGCAGAAGTCAATTAGCTCTCAATGCCCGTCGTTCTAATTTCTTTCCAGGGATATATTTCACGTTTTGATGATGTTTGGAACTGAAGAGAAGTCCGCTGCAAACAGAAACATATAAAGCTGAACTTGTGATGCTCTAAAGGATGCTGTTATCATCAAAGGAAGCATGAGGCTGCAGAACGTCAC